>NC_048305.1:98647993-98711439 GCF_013100865.1 Trachemys scripta elegans | reverse complement strand
GGGAGGAAGAGAAGAGATGGAGGGCAGGGAATAAGTCAGTTCAGCCCGCTTATGGAGCTACAGCAATAACTGCAGTTGTGTATCCAGTTGTGTATCCCCACTCTATCACTGAATTGTTTTCTTCCTAACCAGGAGTCAGATTCTATTCTATTCATGTTCTTAAAACAATGCCCATCCCTGACTTATGTGAGCCCTGGGGCCTTGACAATTTGTCCCTTATATGGACTAACCTCATTCCTTGGATTTAAGCAAGTTATGTTAAATGATTACATTAATTTACATTTTGATAAAACAGCCAAAGTTTTATGGGTGCGGTAAAACATAGGAGTACTGTTAACTTTCTATAGCACTTTATGCTCTAAAAGAAGTTGGTGCCTAACTTCCCTTAGGCTACCACTTTTTCACAGAGGCTTAAAACATGCTTTATTTGGTTATGTTGACTGAACTGTAAAAAACCCAGCTCAGCCCTTTGGCCCCCACACCAGTCAGCTGACTCCTGGGACAAGGGACCAGGCTGGATCAGAGGTGCTGGAACAATTTTTATAGTGGGGTGCTGAGAGTCAGTGAACCAATCTGTAAACATAGGATGGAAACCACTAGGTGGTGGTGGAGGGTCTGGCTGGAGTCAGGGGACAAAGAGACTTGGCTGGGGCGGCGCATGACTACCATGATGGGGTGAGAGGCTGAAGATCCTCACTGGAGTGAGAGAAGATAGGAGCCCAAATGATTGGACAACAGTATCCGATTCATATAAAATAGTATAAAAAATAGAAAAAATAATACATTTATAAAAAGTGCAAAATAAATTTAAAATAGTAATAATGAATAAAATACAAAAATATTAACAGACTTAAAAAAGTAAAATAATAAAAACTGAAAAATAAAAGAATTGTAAAATACATAAAAAAACATAAAAGGGGAAATAAAATTAAAAGAAACTTAATATATATATATAAACAACAATAAAATAAAAAAGGAAATACAAGTAAAATATATTAAAAAGGTAAAAATATAACTATTAAGAAAAAACACACATACAAAAAGAAAGAAAAAAGAAGTACAATTGTAAAACCGAGGGCGAGAGTCCATGGGGCTTGTGCTCCTATATCATAGGTGAGGAGCTCTGATGTGTGCCCCCGTGTCCTACTCTCTGTCCCCCGTGTAGACAGGGCTAGACAGCAGTCTCACTCCGGCCATGCGGCCACCCCAGCCTGGGAGTGAGGGACGGCGCCCTCCCGGGCTTCCAGACCCACAGACAAAGCCCGGGGGGAACCACTCCCATTTATACTTGCTGGACACAAGGCTCTTGCTTGTGTTGGACAGGAGGCTAAGCGACCCCCCTGTTATACACTGAGCAATGAGGGCTCCCTCCGTGTGGAGCAGAGGCGAGACCCTGCGCTCCAGGGACGAGGTAGCTGGTGGACAGACCCCGCCGGAGCGGGGAATGTCGGCAGGCGCCACTCTGCCTTGGACGGCGTCATCTCCACTTGAGCAAGCGAGACTCCCCGCAACCGCCAGGCACCTCTTCCGTCAGTGGACGGTGACCCTGACTCCGAGAGAGACCCCCGGGAGAGCGAGAGAGAGATGGGGTGTCCCTCGGCTGGGCCCCCTGGGGCGAGATTCAGCCCAGCCGCAGCGGGGTACACAAGGTAGTAGGTGGAAAGGGGAAGGAGAGAGAGAGCCAGGCTGGAGGCCTCCGGGCTCTGCTCCCCTCTCTGCACCAGCCTGAGCCCCCCACTCAGGGCTTTTCCCAGCATGTACCCAGCTCACCCAACCTTGTGTCATGGGTCCGGGCCAAGCCTTCAGAATGAGGGGAGAGAAAAGGGCAACGCTGCCTCTGCCCAGGCTGTGCAGGGAATCACCCCGCCCTTCTGGAACTACCTCTGGGGACCCAGCTGGGATTGTAGCTCATTGAGACTTCCAGAGCCTGGCCCCATTGCGGTCACTCCATGAGGTAGAACAGAAACACCTGCCTTTAAAATTCAACTGTATCTAGGGTGACCCCACCTGTATTTCAAGTTCCGTAATAGAGGACACTGTTGCAGGGGGTGGGGGTGCGCTCGAGGGGGTATTTTGGGGTGCTGGAGGGGTGTGTGTGTACTGGGAGATAGTATTTGGGAGGTGCTGGACAGAGTATTTGGGGTGTGTAAGAGCAGGGGTGCCTTTCGGGACCGGGGGACCTCCCGCAGGCATGCTGCCGAAGGCAGCCTGACTGCCGCCCTCAGGGCCACCGGCAGACAGCACCCCAGGGAGGCGCTTGCTGCGCTGGTGCCTGGAGCCACCCCTGGTTGTCCCCCATAACGTCCATTCTTCTCCCCCCCCACACCCCACAGAGCACTCCCCTTTTCTCCCCTGCCCAAGGAGCACCCTTCTCTCTCTCTCTCTCTCTCCTCCCCTCCGGCAGGGCTGGGTTGGGTGAGGTGTTGGGGGGGAGGGGGAGGCTAGCTGGCTGCCTGCTGAGGAATGAAAGTGAAAGTAACTCACTTCCTCAGCAGCCAGCCAGGATTTGAATGGTCACGCGTGGCTGGGCTGGGGATAGCATGTGTGAAAAATCAGGACAGGGGGTTGGGATAGGGTGAGCAGATGTCCCACTTTTATAGGGACAGTCCCAATTTTTGGGTCTTTTTCTTATATAGGCTCCTATTACCCCCCCCCCCCACCCCCTGTCCTGATTTTTCACACTTGCTGTCTGGTCACTAGGGTTACCATATTTTGAGCCTCCAAAGGGGGGACACTCCACGGGGCCCCGCCCTCGCCCCCAGCCCCGCCCACATACCCCCCCGCCCCAACTCCGCCCCTTCCCCAACGTCCCCGCCCCAACTCCGCCCCCTCCCCTGCTTCCCGCGAACATTTGATTCGTGGGAAGCCTGAAGCAGGTAAGGGGGGTGTGAGGGGAGGAGGCGCGGCCCAGTCTGGCCCCCCTGGCATCTCCAGCCTGGGTCGGCTCAGGCCCTGGGGTGCCAGCCCCCCGGCCGAGCACCCCCGGCCCACCCAGCACTGCCAGTCCCCGGCCCAGCCCCTGGCACCGCACCGCCGGCCCGGCCCCCGAGCCCCCGGCCTGCCGGGCCGTTTGCATCGGGCCTCGGCAGCTCCTCCTCCCCTGCAGCCCAGCGCCCCGCTCCGGCAGCACTGTGGAGGGGCAGGGACCGGGTTGTGTGTTGCGCTGGGGAGCGCAGCCACGTGTCCGGCTCCGCACAGAGCCCAACACCATGTTCTGAACGGCAGGGTAAGGGGGGCAGGAGAAGGGGCAGGGAGATTTTGGAGGGGGCAGTCAAGAGACGGGGGGGTGTCAGGAGTTCAGGGGGGGCTTTTTGGGGGGGGCGGAGAAGGTTTTGGGCAGTCAGGATACAGGTAGGGGGTAGGGTCCTTGGGGGCAGTTTGGGGGGGGTCTTAGGAAGGGGCAGTTAGGGCACAAGAGGCAGGGAGGCTTACGTAGGGGTGGGGTTCTGGAGGGCAGTTAGGAGCAGGGGTCCCAGGAGGGGGCAGTCAGGGGACAAGGAGCGCGGGAGGGTGTTTGGGAGTTCTGGGGGGGGGGGGNGCAGAGGGGTTTAGATGGATCGGGAGTTCGGGGGGGAGGCTGTCAGGGGGTGGGGAGTGGTTGGATGGGGCGTGGGAGTCCCAGGGGTCTGTCTGGGGGTGGGGGTGTGGATAAGGGTTGGGGCAATCAGGGTACAGGTAGGGTCCTAGGGGGCCAGTTAGGATGGGGGGAGGGTCTCAGGAGGGGGCAGTCAGGGGACAAGAGGCAGGGAGGCTTAATGGCTCTCTTAATGGCTCTCCATGCGTCTCTGGACCCTCTCAGCTGTCGGGCTTGGACGGAAACATTGCCTGAGGGTAGTGAGAGAATGGGTTATCGGTGAGGTGGGGGTGGGCGTGAGCCCGGTCAATAGGGGCAACCCCTACCAAGATCTGAGCCTTTTCTCACACGCCCGTTAGAGCTCGACATTATGCTGTTTGGGACCCCTCTTTGAGGAAAGCCTCTGGATTGCAAGTCCAACCGCTACCTCCTCGTGGTGAGAGTCGGTAACTGGCTTGGATAGCCAGGCGGATTGCGGAGGACGAACCCACATCCCACATTCAGTGGGGTGTGGGACGGGGTTGGGCAGCCCCATATGGTGCCACATGGATGCCCCCCTGGTAAGGGTAGCCTCCCCCAGGTACAGGTTGACTCCCCCTGGTAAGGGTTAGATTCCCCCTGGTAAGGGTAGTCTCCCCCAGGCACGGGTTAGTTTCCCCCTGGAAAGGGTAAATCTTTTAGCTATGGAAAAAAGTAATTTATATTTTTATACCGGATTAGCGCTGGACCGGGTTAATAACGCCCCCGCTGTTGGCTTTGATGCCCCAGCTGACAGTGTTAAATATATTAGGGGTGTGATCAGGGTCGCTGGACCAATGGATAAAATGGTGTGGACTATAATGAAGTCTCATGAGCATGAGAGTGAGAATCAAGTCCTCCCAGTGGAGCATGGAGAAGAGGTAGAGGAGAATGTTTGTGATGATCATGGTGAGGAGATTTTATCTATCTTACCGATGGTTTTTACAAGGGACACTTTTAATGATTTAACTATGGACAGTTTTAATCCAGATTTTAAGTATTTAATATATTTGATGATCCATATGTTAGGGAATCGGGATATCTTAATGCTCATTTAGTTAATGGGTCTAGTTTATTAAATAGTTTTAGACCAAGTACTGATTTTAATAGGGATCGTAATAAGGATCTTAACAGTACTGGTAGTAATTCTCAGTGTACCACAGATGGGATATTTTATTCTAGAGGTAGGGATGGTGGTTTAGCTCTCACGAAGTTTAGTGTGCAAATCCCAAATATGTTCATTCGTAAATGGAGGAGACATATTGTCTCGAGAGATGATTGGATGGACCTATCTTATCTATATGCAGGAGAAAATCTTGTGGATAAAATATTGTCATTTAGTGCAGTAACATCTCATCCCAAGAAATGGAGGGAAGAGGAATTTTTAAGATGGTCGGAACTGAGATGTCAGGGAATAGGGATAAAATATTTGAAAAATGATTTAATTAGTAATTCGATTTTTAGAAACTCTAGTAAAGTTAAATCGTCAGCGTATATCGCAGCATTGCAGCTTAGGGCAAATATTTATCCTACTAGGGAGACATTAGCAAGAGGCAGAGGAGGTGTGAATGCTCTTTGTAGATGGTGCGGTAAAGTGCGGGAGACTGTTCCCCATATCTCAGGACAATGTTATAAGACTAAGAATGCTAGGATAAAAAGGCATAATAGAGTAGTGTCTGCAGTTGTAGATAAGGTTGGTAAATTAGGGTGGAAGGCAATGATAGAGCCCCATTTGAGAAATAGTAAGGGTGAGTTAAGAAAGCCGGATATTATATTTATAAAAGGAAATACAGCAGTGGTGGTTGATGTTACAGTGCGATGGGAGGATAATGCCAGAAGTTTGGAACAAGCCCACAGTGAGAAGGTGGCTTATTATCTTGAGTTAGAGGAAGAAATTAAAAACTTAACGGGAGGTAAAAATATTCACTTCTTTGGTTTTGTGCTTGGGGCGCGTGGCAAGTGGAGTGAAGGTAATAATGATTTGTTACAATTATTGGGAATGGACAGAAGTAAAAATTTTAAGGAGAGTATATGTAGACTTGTTTTATATTCCACTATTGGTATGATGGCTATATTCAGTGACAGGTAAAGATCCCGGAGTTTCCATTCCGTGTATCTTGCCAAAACTAAATTTTAGCTATTTTGGTTTCCATGCTCTAAATTTTCAAATTTTTAATATTGTTTTGAACATTAACATATTTAGTGTTATTTAATATCTGTCCTTCAATAGAATGGTTTTAACTATATAATAAATACTTATTAATGGATGAAATTCCAATTTAAATTATTAGTTTATTTTTTTTTTTAACTACTGGATGTGGATGCGGACTGGCCGCGTATAATAACCAGGAAAGGGCAGGTAGTCACGCCTGTACATAAATAGGGGGTGGAGTCCTGGGGGGCAGTTAGGGGCAAGGGTCCCAGGAGGGGGCAGTCAGGGGACAAGGAACGGGGGGAGGGTTGGGGGTTCTCAGGGGGATGGGAAGTGGGCTGGGCTAGGGCGGGGCTCCTCCCGTCCTCTTTTTTGCTTGCTGAAATATGGTAACCCTAGGGACTGGCCCTATAAAATCAGGACATCTGGATCTGGTCACCCTAGCTGGGGAGCGCGTCTCTCCCCCGGGCTGGCAGCGATCCATCTCATCCGGGGGGAGCTGCGCAGGGCAGGATGAGCTGCGGTGGCTCCATGGGTGCCCTGTCCCTGAGATCAGATGCTGGGCTAACTTCACCATGGTCCGTTGGGCTGGCGGTGGTGCCCATTGGCGTGTGATCGGACCTGAGGGTTTGCTGCTGCTGTTGCCACTCTGCACCCCAAGAGGTGGATTTTGGGGTCCTGCAGTTTTTCACCTATCTCCTCCTCTACTGCAGCTGTTGGACCAGGAGGCTGGGGGGTGAGCCAAGCATGAAAGCAGGACTGTGTTGCCATTTAGATTGTCATTTAACAACTTTGTTTGCCAAAAATGCTTGCTAACAATCCCTGAATTCAATTTCAATATATTTTTTTAAATCAATATCTTAGCCAAAAACAGAAAATTAAGTTGTTGACAATTATTTGTGACAAGTTTGGTTGGGGGCAGGGCGTGGGCCAGTTTTCATCAGAGAAACAAAAAACTGTTGACTGACTTTCCTATAGCCTGTTACTGCTAAATAGAGCCTCCAACAACTGTAATATCTCATCCCCTTACTAGTGTACAGAGCAGGGGTTGGCAACCTACGGCACACGTGCCAAAGGTGGCGCACAAGCTGATTTTTGATGGCACGCCGCAACGGGCTGAGCGGCTCAGCTCACCGCCGCTCTGGGGTTCCGGCTGCTGCCCCATTGCCAGCCAGGGTCTTAGACGCCGGCCCCACTCAGCGCCTGCTGCTGGCCTGGGGACCCCCAAGGAACCCCAGGCTGGCAACGGGCTGAGCAGGCCGGTGGCTGAGACCCCGTCTGAGCCACTCAACCCGCTGCCGGCCTGGGGTTCCATTCACTCAGCCGGCAGCGGACTGAGCGGGCCCGGTGTGGGGCTGAGTGGGGCCGGCAGCAGGCTGAGCGGGGCCGGCGACTGGGACCCCGACTGGCAAGGGGCCGGCAGCCGGAACCCCAGAGCAGCAGCAGGATGAGTGCTGCCGGCACCCCAGACTGGCAACGGACTGAGCCACTCAGCCCCACTGCCGGTCCCGCTCAGCCCGCCAGCGGCCCGCTCAGCCTGCTGCCAGCTGAGTGAATGGAATCCCAGACCGGCAGTGGGCTGAGCGGGGCTGGTGGCTGGAACCCCAGACAAGGATCACACTAAATTGATAAGATCTGCATCTTAATTTGATTTTAAATGAAGCTTCTTAAATATTTTAAAAACCTTATTTACTTTAAATACAACAATAGTTTATTTATATAATATAGAGAGAGACCTTCTACAAATGTTAAAATGTATTACTGGCATGGGAAACCTTAAATTACAGTGAACTTGGCACACCACTTCTGAAAGGTTGCCGACCCCTGGTATAGAGTGACCATATGTTGTACTAAGATTCTCTTGCTTTTTTTCCCCAGTGAGTCAGTATAGCTTTTGCCAGCCCAGAGGTTGGGCAGCCAATGTCTTACATTTTCACAATGTTTTGTCCAACTTTCATAAACTAAATATATGGTTAATATGAGTTAAAAAGGCCAGGGACACTTCCTTGTGAAGAATCTGTGTAGCAGATCATGCTAGAGCTGTGAAAATGACAGTTTTTGATGGAACTTTAGAGGCAGTGATTTATCATGTATTTCTGGCAGTGCCCAAAATGTGCTGCTATTGCTAATGTCTTTCCAAACAAAAATGAGGCACAATAGGACTTCTGTAACATTTCTGTGCTACCTTAATCTAGATGAGATGATTCTGTGCTGACTTCATTTTGGTCACTTTGTGCTTTACCTAGGAGTAAAATTAGGGGTTATATTTCCCCACTGCTTGGAAACCCAGCTTATTAAACTGGATAATGCCATTGATCTATTTACAGTAGAAGGTTGATATAGAGTTGTAACTAACATTAAGACTGATGCCCACTATACATTTAAAACTAAAAAGTGGCTTTGTAAAAATGAGATGGGTTTCCAACTCTATTGTGTCTCAGTCAGGGCAGAGCGCCTTGTGAGGTGTCTTCACACTAGCTCAAGGTCACAGCGCAAGAACCTAGAGAGCCTCCTGAAGCACGGTGATAGTTTTGATTTAAATGGACTTGAACCGTACGAAGAATTGAGGACACTGTCACCAATGTTGCCACATGCAAAATCGGTGATGGACATTGTACAGTTTATTCATACCAGCAAACTTGTTGACATATATCCTAATGTGTACATTGCCACTCGTATTCTACCGACAATTCCTGTAACAGTAGCATCAGGAGAACGGAGTTTCTCAAAACTAAAGCTCATTAAAAACTATCTCCGTTCTACAATGAGTCAGGAATGCTTGACTGGTCTTGCTATTCCTGCAATCGAACAAGACATCACTTTGTCTTTGTCATACAATGACATTATTACTGCTTTTGCAGCCAAAAAAAGCCAGAAAGATTGCTTTTAATTAAAAACAAATCCTTGTTTCAATACCTCTTCATATAAATTTCCAATAAAATGTTGACAAATTAAAAAAATGATATTATTTGCATCATTCTGTCAAATCAGAATTTTTTCTATAGTGCTAATTCTTTAGTGCTAGTCCATCAACATTACAGTGTGCTTAATTAAGTTAAACTGGGTTTAACATGCATGTGGCAAGTTTTCCAATACTGTAAGCTTATGTTTGTGTTGTTAAGAGCAAGTCAGGCACAGGGGCACCAGTTTAATAATCCCGCCTAGGGCACCATAAATCCTAAGGACGGCCCTGCTCGGAGCTGGGGGTCAGGGCTGCAGGGGGATGGGGTCAGGGGGGTGTCCAGTTCAGCGGGGATGGGGTCAGAGCTGGGGGTCAGGGCAGCGGGGGATGCCCGGCTCAGAGGGGCTGGGCTCGGAGCTGGGCTCGGAGCTGGGGGTCAGGGCCGGGGGGGGGCTGGGGTCGGGGGGTGCCCGGCTCAGAGGGGCTTATCATGTCGCCTCCCCGCTCTCCCAGAGCCTCAGCGAGCTGCGTACAGGAGCTCCTGCTGCTCGACCTGCCGGAGCACGCAGCCCCGCTCCCTTACCACGCGACTCCGAGCGGGAAGACCTCAGGCCCCAGCCAAGCCTCGCCACTGCAGTGCTGTCCAGGGCCACTCCTGGATGCGGCGTGCTGAGGCACCGGGGGATGGGGGAAGGTGAAGGTGGAGGCAGGGGGGAGCCTCTGACTTTCTCGTGGGGGCCTCTGTGGGGCCCAGGGCAAATTGCCCCACTTGCCCCCCCCCTGGGCGGTCCTGCTCCAGGACAGCATTTGTCCTGGATTCCCTGCAGTGCCGCTCCTTGCCTGCCCAAGGCTCAGGGGCGGCGCCCTCTTCCCGGGGGGGGGGGGCGGGAGGGAGGCTCAGGTGGGCCTTAGCCCTCCCTCACCATGAGGCCCTGCCTCTTGCTTCTCTTCTCCCCTCTTGAGGCCCTGCTCCCTGGGCAGGCCAGAAGCCAGAGCCAAGCAGTAGTAAGAGGTGCCCAGGGAGTCCGGGCTGCTGTTGGGAGCCCCGGACCCTCCATCTGCTCTGGGCAGCAATGTGGGCTGGGGGCTGCTTTCAGACATCCCGGCCCCACACCCAGGGCAGATGGAGGGTCTGGGGCTCCCCAGAGTGGCCCAGGCTCCCTGGGTGGCTCTTACCACAGCCTGGCTCTGGTTTCCAGCCTGGCCTGGGTGCGGGGCCCAAGGGGGTAGAGAAGGAGCAAGGGTGGGGCCTCAGGGGGGCAGAGCTCCTGAATGTGCCTTTTGAAAAGGTGGTCACCCTACAGCAATACCTTCTGTGAGTGCTCAATTCAGTCCAGTATGTATGCGGATCCCGAGTGATAACCTCATCCTGGTTTATAGTGAGCCTACAGAGATGGAGAACTTGAGGGTCCTGTCTGTGTCTAATGGTCTGACTAACAAATCCTGTTTATGTTAATTACAGTCCTATCTCTGCTTTCCCATGAGATGGAGTGAGGGGAAAACCTGCACTTCTCCAGCTTTCTCCTTTGCCTATTTCTCAAGATACAAAGTAGACCCTGAACAAGGGGGGGGGGAGAGAGAAAGTTGTAAACTGAGCATATTTCCCAGAGGTTGCAGCTGTGAATGATGTGTATAAACTGCATTATTTAATGTGTAAAACTCCAGTACACAGCCTGGATTGTTTGAGATTTATTTGTATAGCACAATGCAAGTGTGTGGTCCTTAACAGGAGACGTGAGACCAGATTCATTACCGTGTGCCTTTGGTATTACCCTGGTGTAACTCTATTAATGTGGTAGTGGATCACACCTAAGGTCTCCCCAAACAGCTTAAAATCTAACAAATGTATATATTAACCTGAGATTTGTTTTATGAAGTACTTTTTTTTTTAAGCGGTATGTATGGCAGATAGAATATCCTTTCATGTGATGACAATGTAAGCTCTTTAGGGAAGGGACTGTCTTTTAGTATAGTGCCTAGCACCATGGGGCCCTCGTCCATAGCTGGAACTCCTAGGTGCTACCACAATACACATAAATAAATAATAATAATATGCAGATATCTTACTGCCACAATTTTGTCTTGTATACTGCCCCTTATATTTCTAGATGTTGGCTGGAAGCAGCTGCTATACTGTGTTAAGGTTGGAAGCAATTTGCTACAGAGGGCAGACACACTTTGCTCTTTCATGGATAATTCATTTTTGTTCCTTCTTGATAGACGTTTTCCCTTACTCTCAAATAATAGCCATTCAGACTGAAAGTACATGATTGCTCTTTGTATATGGATCATCATAATCTATGGTATATAAAGTTGAAAGGAAATGTGGATTCTTATATGAAAATTATTGATTCGTATAAAATAGGGGAAACTTGTAACACAAAAAGTAACCGAACAAAACAATTTTCAGAGGGACCATCAAGACGTGTAAATACATTTCTGCATAACTACAGGATCTTACTGTGGTCTTGCTTGTTATAATTATTTGTTATGTCTACTGTGGTAATACCTAAGAGTGTCAGCCATGGAGCAGAAACGCATTGTGGTAGGCACCGTACACGCTGGGGAAAAAAAGACTGTCCCTGCCCCAGAGATTGTCCCCTCTCCACCTTTGCTTTTGACCCTCATTTGTATCACATCAAATCTAGATTATAAGTTGTTGTTTCATAAAACACCTACCACTTCTTTGGACTCCCAAAAATCATAAATAATAATTCTCAATAGCTCACAATGTCTTAAATAGCAATGGCCTCATTTGCAAGAGTGGTGCTAAACTAGTTTCTAAGTTAAGGTTTGAAAGAATGTAACTAGACAAAAGCAATTCTCTCTAGATAGACAGAGCCCAAAATTTGTAGAAACATGACATCAGACTAGATGGATCATTGATTTTAACCAGCATAGGGCAATTCTGTGTTCCATTATCATCACACTTTTAGAAACTGAGGAATTGTGAGTTGAGGAAAAACACAGTGAAATATTTATATTCTTGCCTTTTATAAGCAAGAATAAACTCATGGGAGTTTCCCTTCTTGCCTCTGTATGAAGATACATGTTTCACTTCTGTAACCCTTCTGCCCATCTAAGTTGGCAGCAACAAGGGCCGGGTTCTGTATCTAGGGGTTCCGTTTCAATAACGCAATGCAAAACCAGCTTGAGCCCCCACCCAGTGACCTGGGACAACTACATACCACCCCTGGACTCCTAGAATGAACTGGGCTGCTCCCTTTTATACTGAGGCAGTAATTGGAGTATGCCCGGCACGGTCTGAGGAACTGGACTTCCACCGCCCATAGTGTGGGGTTAACCCTCTCTTGTCCAGTGCAGGATATGCACGCCTGTCACACCCTCCTTAGGGCTGATTTATTATGAGACATTGTGCAAATGATGCAAAACACAAGTCCCAAACACATACAGTTCATTTCTCACCCCAGCACAGACAGACAATCATTAAGATCAATGGATAAATGGTCTTACTAAGCCCCACATCACACACCGGCACCTTTGATTATGCCCAGACTCTCTGGTAATCCTCCCCGTCCTCATACCAGGACGGCCATCCCATCCCTTCCTACTGGAGTAAAATCCCACTCTTCCCAGAAGGAACCCCCACAGCATCTCTGCTGGGAGATCATCTTTACCATGGGAGCGTCCCTTGCTCCCTCCTGGCCCAGTCATGGGTTCTTCTGGATCCAGCTATCTGGCCCTGGAGACGTCCGCAGATAAGCGTGTCTGTTACTTCCCTGCCTTTGGCTAACTCTGGCCCTTGGCTCTGGCTCTCTGGTTTAGAGACAGTAGGTATCTCCCTCTCCTGTTCCTCCTGCCTTCAGCCCTGGCTCAGGCATGGGGATATCCACCAGCAAACCCCGCCAGCTTTCTTCAAGATCCCAAACATACAGTTTCTCACAGTTCTGCCCCTGACTTCCATTCAAACAGTTCTGATTCACCAGGTCTCTCCCAACCCCCTGGGTCTCACTCTTGTCTCTGATTCTCCCTGGCCCTTAAGAGGGTACGGCAGCAACTGGCCAAACAGGAGCACTTGATATGGCACACAGGGAAGTTGGACCTAATTCATTTACTAGGCCCAGCCACCCTGTTTCCTCCACTGCAATGAATCTCAGAGGAAACACCGCAGCAGTCTGCCTTGGAACACCATGTGTTAATAAACACCATGAGCTCACTTCCTTCCATTAATTCTGGGGCATGACTCTAAATCTCGATCCTCAGAGTGGAGCCGCAGTGCTGAACAATTACATTATGCCAATATTCATAATACTTAGTGGCTAGAAATCTTTTGGGTCCTAATTCTTGTCTCCATTACCCCTGTGCAATCTCACTGAAGTCGGGTGTAAATAAGGACAGAATTTGGTGCTTGGTAGTATGTTTTTTAGAGGGCAAACAACCCACAAATAACTATTAGCTTCAGCATTCTGGTCTAGACATATCACTATTGCTATCAAAGGATATTACATCAAATCAGCCCTGCGTTGATTAGGATCGTTATCATACTGCCAATATTATGTAAAATTACTCAGATAAGAACTGGCGCCCTGCTGGTGCATGTTTGCCTTATTTTAATTAATGAACAGACTTGCTTAGATGAACTCTTTCCATCTCAGGGAATGAGTTATAAACATGAACCATCTCCACATCTGTCCTAACTTTTTGAACAGCTTATTGGAGAGTATCCTGGCTTGATCTCATTCCATCCTTTTTTGGATGATGTGTTCACTGCTCTTCTAATGTGTGCACACACTACAGTTCTGAAAATATAACATTACCTGTGGAAAGCAGAAAAACAGCGGAAATGAATTGTGAACCTTGCCAACATGTAGGTTCATTATCTCTG
Organism: Trachemys scripta elegans; assembly: GCF_013100865.1. Classification (NCBI taxonomy): domain Eukaryota; kingdom Metazoa; phylum Chordata; order Testudines; family Emydidae; genus Trachemys; species Trachemys scripta. The sequence continues at coordinate 98,697,947 of NC_048305.1, read as the reverse complement.
AGCCCATTAATGAAAAGGGGAAAGACAATACTGGAAATACTTCATGAGTTTATCAAAGTGATTGTTTTCCATTCTGGACACCTCATTACTAGGAAGATACTGACAAACTGCAGTGAGTGCAGAGAAGAGCAACAAAAATGATTAGGGGCTGGAGGAACTGACCTACTAGAAAAAGATTAAAAGGGTGAAATGTGTATGAACTGGCTAAGGGTATGTCTACACTTCAAGCTAGAGGAGTAATTTCCAGCTCGAGGAGACATACTCATGCTGGCTCTGATTGAGCTACCAAGATAAAAACAGAAATGTAGCTGCGTTGGTGAGAGCAGTGGGAGGCGCTAGCTACCCCAAATACATCTTCAATGGGTACTTACTCAGGGTGGCTATCCCCTCCCACTGCTCATGACATTGTGGCTACATTTCTATTTTTAGCATGCTAACTCAGCCCTCAAGTTGAAAATTATACCACCAGGTTGGAGTGCAGACACATCCTCAGCGTCAAGTAAGGGGCAGGGTTACACACTAACAATCTGTGAATATTTAAGGATGTAAACAGAAGGGAGAGGAATTATTTAGGTAAATAGATGTACCAGGCTGGAAGTGAGAAAGGGACTTGGATTGAACATCAGGAGAAACTTCCTGAAAGTGACGGTGGGTGGTAGCATAGACTAAAAAAAAAAAAAAAAAAAAAAAAAAAGAGATGGAATCCCCACCACTTGATATATTTAAAAGTAGACTGGAGAAAGCTATAGCATATTTTTAAGGACTGTTCCTTTGTTGATAGTGGGATGGGTTATGATCCAAAGTTTGTTTTCATTTCTATTTTCTTTTATATCAACAGAATAAGGGATGATAGTTTTAACTCCTTTAAAATCTGGTAGAGTTTAAGGACCTGTCTACACTATCCTGATGTTTTGACTGCGACGGTGTGACTAGCATTGCACACCAAAATGTTGCACTATAACTCCCCCGTGTGTACACTATCGGCACAAAAAACAAGGTTTCTAGTTCCCATTTGTTGTCATCTTCAAAACAAACAGGTCTACATTAATGCAAAATAGAATTACATTAATGCAAATTCAGTTTGCACCTGCAACGCCCACACAGGGGAGTCACAGTGCAGCACAGTGTGCACTAGTTTAAACTGCAGGGCAGTCTAGACATACCCTGAGTTATCTACCCTAGTTTGATTTCCTCTCAGACAGTCAACACCAATGCTGACTATATAGTAGGGATCAAAAGTTAGATATGGAAAAGACCATCTAGTCTATCCCATCCTGGCCAATGCAAGATTGTTCACTAGAGAATATTCTCCGGTGCCCTGTATAGTTATCAATTACTTAAATGATGGGGTTCCTGTTATTTCCTTTGAGAGATTATGTCACATAACAGATCTCACAGTTAGGAAACATCCCACATTTTGTTTTGCTAAATTTCATCCTATTACTCCAAGCTGTAGCTCCCAGAACCACTCTAAACAAATTGATCTCCATCTCTGGTGTTTCCACCCTCAGATGCTTGTATACAGTTATCATATCCATCCCACACACTTCCACACTGACCTATCCTCATTTGTTCTTTCAATCTTTCTTCATACATCAATCCCTCCTTTTTTACAAGCACACCCCAAAAAATCCAATAACTTTAGTGAAGGAGCAGAACCAAAACCCCGGATCCAAACTCCCAGTAATGCTGGGAAAGTTTGGACCCCAATCCAAATCTTGAGACTGTCCTTTCTCTAAAATAAGCTGTCCACAATGACAGTTCCTTCATTTTGTTACTCTCATTTCCATTTCCAACATATTTCTGCTATTGAAGTACCCTGAACTTAAGAGTTTATTAAGAGGAATTGCTCCAATTCAGTTTTCCCCTTCTTGGCCCTGGGACATTTGCTGCATTTATTCTGTCTGTTTATGGCTTAAATTTTTAATATAGTGCAGAGGTGGGTAGAGCTCTGGATAGGAACTTTTAAATGTTTGGTAGAAATCTAAGTAACTAAACTTCAGAGGATGGAGATTTAGAACTCAACAATGGAATCTGTACATTCCACATGCCAGGGAAATGTATGGGGCTGCACGCTCCAACTCAAATGCATTTTGGTCAGTTCTGAATGCCAATGACTGCCATACAGATCCAAAAATCACAACAAACACTACCAAAGCCCAGTAGGATACTGTCAAGAGGAAAGTAATAAGAATACATTTCCCAGTTTGAATGTAACACCATCTGCCTCATGCACCTCAAAGAATATTTCTGATCAGCTCTTCTTAAGGTAACTTGCTCATTGATTAAATCTAGTGTCTTTTGCCTGTAGCACAATTACTAAAAACCCTTAGCTCCTGCTTACGCTTTGCATTAGACTTCAGAAAAACTACTGGTCCATATTAATGCCTGGCCTGTCTTCAATGGAGTTCCACTAGGGATAGATCTGAACCTATAGCTTTTATTTCTCATTTATTTTTCCTTTTTAAAAATTTCCCACATGGAAACTCCTTTTAGAAAGGAAATCTTTCTGTAACGTAGGCACAGCTGCAAGTTAAATGGCCTGCTGCAGGGTTTTAGGAAGACTGCTGTGTTTTGGACAAAAACAGAATCAAGTTGTTATTGTAATTTACCGGCTGGAAATAGCGGTAAGATGTGGGCTTCCCATTTTCAGTGCAAAGCAATGCTCTGTGGGAGCAAGAGGGAAATGTAATGTTGCAGGTCTGAACTAGGCAGCAGAGTGCCAGGGCTGTGTGGAAAAACGGGAGTGGGCACTGCAGGTGAAGGTCACTCAAACCCTTCAGTTAACTTTGCTTTTTTCCTTTCTTGTTCTTATTTTGTTATAAGTTATGGGACACACTGTGGCTGGACCCTGCACGTTTGCACAAGTGTAGGCAGAGTGCAAATAGCCCATTGCATGCAGAGGGCAGCCATAGTTCCAGTCTTTGTTCTCACCTGAAAGCCATCCCAAAAGGACTGGAGAGCAGTAGGACCATTGCCCCCTATGCACCTAGTCCTTCCAGCCACAGAGAGCAGCATATGCAGCACCGCTTTTAAGGGATCTCCAGAGGAGGGCGACGTTATGCCTCTCTGAGGCTCAATATCTCTTGCAGCTCTTACGGGGAGGTGCAGCTTTGTACCACTCCCAACGTGGGCCGAAGACTCTGATGGCACAATTGAACCTAGTGTTTCCTCTAACTTCCAGGGTAAATCCTTGTCATATCGAATTGAATAGCAAACCCCCAAATTATTTCACTGGATAGAGGATATGGTCTATAGCATACACTCCTTTTCAACTGAAAAAAAAAACAAAACACCCTTTTATTTAATTCAGGAGTACAACTCTTCACTTCTGCTGGAAACGCAACACTTTTACCTTTGTCTCCAGGGTTTCCACTATGAATCCTGTTTCTCAAAAGTTGGGTTAACTCAGTCGTAAAAAGCGCCCATTAAAATGGTGTCACAAACTAACCACACTCAAGACATTCAAATTTAAGGATTATAATATGCTCTTAACCTGTGCTGTGTGTCCAAACATAAACAAGAGATTCATAACACAACTTGATGTCTTGTGACATGTGCTTCCAATATGTGGGAGTGTTAACTTGGAGCTTCTTTTGTTTTGTCAGTTGTGACAACAATTCCATAATAAGGTAGTACAGGTTTAGAGCACAAATTGCAACATAAAGCATTCTTTTACGTTGAAACAACTGGCCATCGCCACCTCCGAATCTAAGCAATTAACGTTTGAGAGGTCACTTTTCTGGTATCAATTCTCAGGTTTCAAGAAAAAATTATGAGAACACAAGTAATAAAATTAACCACTAAAACAGACTCGATTACATACTTCACAATATGTCTGAATTAGGCTGCATTTGGTCTAAATTATCACATGATAAAAAGAACAAGGGAAAGAAAAAACCCAACTTCATAATTATGATCAGTGTTTTACTCAATATGTCATAAAACTTCAATAGCATTATAGACAAGCACTCAAGTTTTATAAATACACAATTATAATAAAATGCAAACATGAGATTCACAAAGATCCATGCTATATTAACATGATACTGCCATGGTAGACAGTTTTCTCAGTCTCATAAGAAAGATTTAAAACACCATCAGTTACCATGGTACCATTGTTCTTCCCAGCTTTATGTTTCAACACAAACCAAATAGATTAGAGGTAATACTGATCTGGGCTTTCAGCTCTGCAAACACATTCAGCTTTTTCCATGGAAAGCCCTTCAATATGAGCACACCTTATAGATTTCGATATCCACAGACAATCACACATTTGCATTCCAAAGCTAACATGGTTTCCACAACAGAAATTAATTTATTTCTAATGTTTAAGGCTGCTGATTAATCACAGTTAACTCATGTGATTAACTCAAAAAAATTAATCACGATTAATCGCAGTTTTAATCGCACTGTTAAGCAATAGAATATCAACTAAAATTTATTAAATATTTGTGGATGTTTTTCTACATTTTCAAATATATTGATTTCAATTACAACACAGAATACAAAGTGTACAGTGCTCACTTGATTTTTTTTATTACAAGTATTTGCACTGTAAAAAAAGATAGTATTTTTCAATTCATCTCATACAAGTACAGTAGTGCACTCTCTTTATCATGAAAGTGCAACTTACAAATGTAGATTTTTTTTTTATACATAACTACACTCAAAAACAAAATAATGTAAAACTTTAGAGCTTACAAGTCCACTCAGTCCTACTTCTTGTTCAGCCAATCGCAAAGACAAAAAAGTTTGTTTACATTTACGGGCCATAACGCTGCCTGCTTATTATTTACAATGTCACCTTCACTTTTGTAGCTGGAATTGCAAGGTACTTACATGCCAGATATGCTAAACATCTGTATACCCCTTCATGCTTCAGCCACCAATCCAAAGGACATGCTTCCATGCTGATGACGCTTGTTAAAAAAATAATGCGTTAATTAAAGTTGTGACTGAACTCTTTGGGGGAGAATTGTATGCCTCCTGCTCTGCGTTTTACTCGCATTCTGCCATATATTTCATGTTATAGCAGTCTCGGATGATGACCCAGCATGTTGTTTGTTTTAAAAACACTTTCACCGCAGATTGGACAAAACACAAAGAAGGTACCAATGTGAGATTTCTAAAAATAGCTACAGACCCAAGGTTTAAGAATCTGAAGTGCCTTCCAAAATCTGAGAGGGACAAGGTATGGAGCATGCTTTCAGAAGTCTTAAAAGAGCAACACTCCGAACCACCAAAAAAGAAAATCAACCTTCTGCTGGTGGCATCTGACTCAGATGATGAAAATGAACATGCATCGGTCCACACTGCTTTGGATCGTTATCGAGCAGAACCCATCATCATCAGCATGGATGCATGTCCTCTGGAATGGTGGCTGAAGCATGAAGGGACATATGAATCTTTAGGGCATTTGGCACGTAAATGTCTTGTGACACTGGCTACAAGAGTGTCATGTGAACGCCTGTTCTCACTTTCATGTGACATTGTAAACAAGAAGCGGGCAGCATTATCTCCTGCAAGTGTAAACAAACGTCTTTATCTGAGCGATTGGCTGAACAAGAAATAGGGCTGAGTGGACTTGTAGGCTTTAAAGTTTTACATTGTTTTATTTTTGAATGCAGGTATTATTTTTTGTTTGTTTTTTTACATAATTCTACATTTGTAAATTCAACTTTCATGATAAAGAGATTGCACTACTGTACTCGCAATGGGGGAATTGTAAAAAACAAAAGAAATATTTTTCAATACAAATATTTGAAATAAAACACATAAACTGAGCACTGTGCACTTTGTATTCTATGTTGTAATTTAAATCAATATATTTGAAAATGTAGAAAACATCCACAAATATTTAAATAAATGGTATTCTATTATTGTTTAACAGCGCGATTAATCGCAATTAATTTTTTTTAAATCGCTTGACAGCCCTATTAATTTTATCTACCCACATTTTCTCAGGTTCACTTTAGATAAATCTGAAGTACATGGCTCAGAGTCTGATCTCAGTTACGTGGGTGTAAAATCTGGAGTTCCTCTGAATTTACACCAGCATGGCTGGTAGGAGAATCTGGCCTACTATCTGTTCATGTGCTGAACAAAGGCAGAAAACTGCCAGCTATTAGGGAAGTCCTTGTCATCCAGGTAAACTGCACAAGAGGGACAGTATGAATCATAGAATATCAGAGTTGGAAGGGACCTCAGAAGGTCATCTAGTCCAACCCCCTGCTCAAAGCAGGACCAATCCCCAGACAGATTTTTACCCCAGTTCCCTAAATGGCCCCCTCAAGGATTGAGCTCACAACCCTGGGTTTAGCAGGCCAATGCTCAAACCACTGAGCTATCCCTCCCTTTTGAAGAGAGTGAGGAAGAAAGGATATAATAAGGCACAAGCGCTGGTCCTGTTGAAAGCAATAATAAAACTCCCATTTACTTCAATCTGATTGGGAGTGCTTTCAGTTCTTAATTGAAGGGACAGAAGCACTGAAACTTTAACAGCAAAAGTCTTTCTCCCAACTGCTTGAGCTCTTTTAAAAACAGTCTAAATACAATTCACCTCCCATCTCAGTTAATCAGGTTTCACTTTCTGGCTACTTGTGATGTCATAAAACTATTTGCATTCTAGTTGTCCACAGTGTCTTACAACAGACAAGCCCTGAATTTCTAATGTAAAGAACGAGGAGGGGGGGGGAAGCAAGGTGAAATATTTTTATAAACACATTTAGACCTTCTTTACAGCTCCTAAAGAATCATAAAAGGGCAGAAGCACAATACTTCTTTTGGCTTTGCAGGTCACATTAAATGAAGGAACTGCATATAAATCAAAGCAATACCAGGATGCCAGTTGCTACCCACATCTATTGAAATATAGATTTTTCTGAGTCACATCAGGTCATAAATGTTTACCGAAGTGAATGCCACTTAATTCATCATTAGTGTCTGTATTTGCATGCTCAGATGCATGCATGACCATAGATGTACGAGTATGAGATTTACTTTTCCAATATCAGATCTACAATTTGCCCCCTGGAAGGATCAAGGATCTGTGACCTGCTATATTCAGAAAAAGAAGCAACTGTGCTTTATGACACGAGCATATTCAATATCCTGTTAATTATCACCAAACCTAATCTTGACCATAACTGTCCTCATACCAGTAAGGAAGTATTATGTGTCAATAGGGAACATCCAACAAAACCAGAAAAGTCTGTCCCTCTTGTGCTAGGCGAATGTGGGAAGTTAAGTTTGTCTGCTGAGAGGGTCTAACATTCCATGATCTGTAATGCTCTCTCCCACATTTGAATGACATCTCCTAAATGGGTCAAACTCTCCTCTATGCTCACTGTTCCTGCACTGGGGTATGGAAACTCCATGAGTTCCAATTCAGTTTCTTGGTAGTTGTGTTCTATCCAGGGGTGTAGTTCTCCCTTTTGTACAAGAGGCTGGGGTTTCCATTACCTAAATTCATAGACAATCAGTATACTAGCAAGGGGCATCCACTCAGCTGCCTGGACCCAGTGGCCCCTGAATAGCATGGTTCTGCAAAAGCTGTGCTGCCAGGAGCTCCCTCAACCATGGAAAGTAGCTACAGTAATATGTACTGCCTGCCCTCAAGGTGTGAGAGAGGAGAACCTGGAGGAGACTTACAACCCCTCTGCACTGCTACCTTCCAGTCACGTCCCCTTCCTGTGGCACAGAGTTAGAAGCCCACAGAACTCACAGAGAGGGATTTCCACTGAGGGGAAGGAGAAGCAAGCCATGGAAGCAGAACTCGCTTCTTCTTGCCCTTCACCAATACCAAACTAGATATATGGCAGGCTCTTCTCTGCTTACATATCACATCACATGAGAGGATAAGATAACCCTGTCTACATTAGAGTATAAACAGTGTTATCCAGAAAGATCCTTAAACATGGCTCTCGCTAGCAGAGTGTTTAATAGGCTTTGCCTGTAGCCAGCACAGAGATGAATTGTGTTATAAGCTAACTTTACACAACCCTGCTAGAGACTTGAGGTTGGGAACTTGGTGTTGTAAAGAGATAACCTCAGCATCAATTGATTCAGCTGAGATCCTGTTTAGAATACAGCACACGTACTTGCACCATTAGCATACACAGGAAAACTATTGAAAATCAATAGGTGGGACTCTGTAGGTAAGGTAAAAGTCAGATTGGCCTAGCTAATCATGCTTGCAGTTATTCATTTTTATCCAGATATATAGGTTGATCACAATTGTCTTGACCCTTTACTATATATCTTTGCCATGGAAACTTAATGCTTCCATCTAAGACAACTCATGCATAATCCTACTTCCTTTCTATGGAGGAGTCCATAATGGTGGTTCTTTACTAGTTTCATTTTCACTTGCTCATCTAAGGGCATGTCTTCACTAGCAACATTAAAACGCTGCCATGGCAGCACTTTAATGAGGCTTGTGTAGTTGCGGCATAGCACTGGGAGAGCGCTCTCCCAGTGCTCTAAAAAAAACCCACCTCCACAAGGGGCATAGCTCCCAGCACTGCTGCACTGTCTACACTGCCACATTACAGCACTGAAACTTGCAGCACTCAGGGGAGTGTTTTCCCACACCCCTGAGCGAGCAAGTTGCAGCGCTGTAAAGTGCCAGCATAGACAAGCCCTTAGTCACACAGGCAGCGCTGTTGCCTGCATGTAAAACACTGTTCAGAGATTCTTGTAAAACAGCCCACTTTTTTCTTCTCCTTCTCCTCCTCCTCCTGTAATAACGGTCTTTAGTGACTGTTTCTATGAGATAAGTGACTGACATCAGTTGGTATTAATGATTCTGTGCTGCTTTATTAGCTAAAGCACTCATATAAATTAGGTTTTACCTCCTTGCAGTAATGGTTTTATTTTACTTTTAAGTCCAAACATTAGCTAGGTCTTTTATATGGTAACTATTCCCTTTTCTATTAGCTAATAATTTATTTACTGTCTATTAAAAGTATATTTGATTTTGCTGGTGTTTTAATTTGTATTGCAGTGCCACATCCTGTCTTTTGTCGCACTTTGGTGCTAGGAGCTGCATTTCTCAGGCATTACTGGCTGAAATATTTTGACAGTGCATATGCCAGGTATTTTGTCTTAGTCACTAAGTCAGTGCTCCTGAAAACATTTAAGCACATGCTTAACTATAAGCAGGTGAGTAGCCCCAGTGAAGCCAAAGGGACTACTCATGTATTTAAAGCTGAGCATATGTTTAAGTATTTGCAAGTTTGGGACCTAAGACTTGAAGACATGCAGAAAGCGGCTATATTGAGTCAGAAGGTATGAATGTAACCCCAGCCCTAAGGTGTGGCTTAAGCATTCCCCATGTTGCTTGCTGCATGGAGAGGCTTCTCCGCTCTGGATTCTTTATCTTGGCACCTGGTGCTGCCCCCACAGAGGGACCCCTCCTAGTGCCTGGAACACAAGAGATGCCTTCCTTAGGTAAATGTTTACCATCACATATTATACTAAGAGTGTAGTCCATTACACAGGGAATAAAATTATCACAATCCCCCTAGTAACAATACAACAACAGGGGGAACTTTATTAGGTACAGGGGATAAAGAATAAGGAAAGGATAATAAAAGAGAAACAATACCTTAACCTTTTCCCCAGTCAACATTTACAATGGGCCCAAGTCACCCCACTCCCTTCCAGTACCTGCCTAGACAGATTGTCAACTCACTATCAGTTCTTGGAGGGGGGATGCAGTGCTGTAATCATTGGCTGGCTTAAAACTCAAAATAAATAGACATGGGACTTCTTACAAGGTCTTCACCCCTAAAAGGTTAGTATCATCCTGAGGCTCCCTGATCTGCAGTCCAGTGGCACGTTAGGCTTGTTCTTGGTAGCCTGACCTGGAATCGCTCCTCAGCCTCCCGCGTTGCTAGTCTCTGCTGGGCTGCCACTTTTCACTAGCCCAGTAATTATCAACAGAGTTCAAAGCTTCACTGTGGTAGGAATGGAAAGTTTAATCTGGACCTCCCAGGCAGCGGTATTTCTCTCTCTCAAGCCATTCCAACAACTGCCAAAACTGAAAGTAAACCCAAACCCTTTGTCTCGGAGTCTGGCTTATGATTGGTTCCTGCAGTAGCTTCCAGCTTTGTTCCATCTCTACCCTGGACACTAGTCAACTTGGGAACTGGAGTCCTGAGCCTCTGCCTCCACTAACGCTGTAGTCCAGGGGTAAATGCCCAGAGGCTCCAAAGGGGTTACATGATATTTACAGGTTTGTTTAGAACAACGCATTGAGTCAAGTCCAACCCTGATTTAAACCCGTTCAGTACCAAGGAAGGGCTTCACAGGCATAAGTGAGTACTCACAAAAAGCAGAACTTTTAGATTCTTGGGGTTAACAACACTTGTGATTCTGAATTCAAAATCTGCTTTCTGTGAATATTCTCCAATTCAGAATTTGTTTTTCTTTTTAAATGACTTTTTCATCAACCATCTCTTTATAAAAGTCAGTGAACTTAGAAAAGGCAGTGTGTGTGAAATGACGAGAAGGAAATAGGTCACATCAGATTTAGCATTAGGGGATAAATTAAAAAAACAAACACAGATGAGAGTTGGTGCCCAGTTCTCATTCCCTTTCAATACGAGTTGGGTGCCTAACTGCCGCTTGTGCCTTTGAAAAAAAATCTTCACTAGAACTTCCAGCATATTTCATTTTTTGTTAAAATAAAAAACAGGCTAGTGTAGTGGTTTGTCCAGTCAATATTTGTCCAGTCTACACTTAAAAGATTTGCTGACATAATTATGTTAATTAGGGGTGAGAGGAAAAAAAAACACCACACTCCCAAACCAACATAGCTATGCTAGCAAAAGTCTTAGTGTAGAGGGAGTTATATTGGCAAAAAGTCTTTCTGTATAAGCCGCATCTCTACTGTGAGGGTTTGCTGATATAGCTATGCCAGCATCCCCTTCCCAGTGTAGACAAGGCCTATAAAGGACTTTAAAGAAACAAAAGATTCCAGTGATAGCACATGCACTGTGCCATCCTGTGTCTTGTGCAAGGAAGCCTTGATGGTGCATTTGTAACATGTATTCAGGAACTTAAAGTAAAAAGTTACTTAAAGAGAGAAATACAATTGGCACTTCAAAAGACTGTATCCCAGTGAGGTAAACCTGGAGACCTAGAGCCGGGAGAAAAAAAGGGATTTCAAACCTCAAGCACGCACAAGCTTTTAGGTCTGTGTTCACTGCCGTAAGGCATTATCTCGTGGATGCAATATGGAATGAAACTAGAAGGTGGGAAGGGAGAAGTTGAGTTCTTTGACTCCATTTTTCTCCTCCTTTTGATCTCTATGCAAACTTCTTTCATGTAGACAGCTACAACAGGGAAAGAGATTTTTTAATGGATACATGAAAGGGAAACCTGGTTTGAAGGTCAGTGAATGATGTCAGATGAAAGGATCAATATTTCTGGTTTGTAATATTTCCACATGGATTTCTGCCCACCCTCTCATAAAAAAAAAAAACAACAAAGTCAGATGCTGTAAAAGAATCCAATAAAATATGTTGTGTCATAACAAATATAAGTCAGTTTCCTAAGGTAAAGAAATATATTTACAGATAGATTTTTATTTGTACTGGTTCAGAGTTGCATGCTATCGAATTACATGTGGTATAATGTGTGTCCTACAGTTCATCTAGGATTAATCAATAAATTTAAAAGTAGTCAATACATATTTTATTGTAATTTTCATGCATGTCACACTACCCCGCTGTAAAAGCTACGCCATTAACTAGGAGGCCCTTTAATACATGATGGATTGTTTCTCATTACCATAGTCTCATCCTAGTAATCAAAACTGATCAAGTCAATCCAAATCCCCATTTGTTGGCTAAAGCATATACAAAAACAGGATTACATTTCTATAGAAAGCCTGCTTATCTTGTACATCCAGCAGCAATGCTGAGCAAATTTCTTTCAACAAAGAACATTCATGTATGAGGGGATACAAAAAGAGATGAGATAGTCAAAGTGAAGGGCTAGGTAAATGATTTTTGCAACAGCAGTCTGAATGGATACGAGTAGGGAAGGCTACATTTGTCAAGGCCAGAGAGACAGATGATGCAATAACTGAGATGATGAAAGTCTAGACGAGAGTCAGCTGCATGGATAGATACAAAAGGCCACATTTTAGAGATGTTATGCAGAAAGAATTGGAAAGATTAAGACATAGCCTGAACGGGGGTGGCCTAGAAAGAGGTCTGTGTCAAAGATGATACCCAGGTATGGGCCTGAGTGACCCTCAGGATGGTGGTGTTGTCCACAGGGATTGAGAAAGAAGGGAGCAGAGCTGGTTGAGGGGGAAGATTAAAAGTTCTGTTTTATCCCTATTGAGCATGAGCTGATGGCTAGATATCCATGCGAATGTCAGAGAGACAGGCTCAGATTTTATTATGGACAGGAGATAGGTCTAGAACAAAGAGGTAGAACTGTGAGTCATTAGCACAGAGATGGTGGTTGAATTTGTGTTTGCAGATGAGATTACCCAGAGATAAGGTACAGAGGGGGAAGGGATGGGGACCAAGGACAGAGCTAGCAGAACCATGTGATAGGGTATATAGACTCTCCACAGAAGACACAGTAACTCCTCACTTAACGTCCTCCCGCTTAACGTTGTTTCAAAGGTACATCGCTGCTCCATTAGGGAACATGCTCGTTTAAAGTTGTGCGATGCTCCCTTATAACGTCATTTGGCTGACTTTGCAAGGGAGCATTGCACAAGTTCCTCTTCTCCGCCTCCTCCCCCTCCCTTCCTCGAGCACTTCCCCTGCTGCCAAACAGCTGTTTGTCAGCGCTTAGGACTTTCTGGGAGGGAGGGAGGGAGGGAGGGAGGGAGCGAGCAAGTGAGTGAGTGGGGAAGCTGTCCCGCCCTTTCCCCCGGCAGGCAGGGCCACCCGGAACACAGGGGCTTTAGGGGCTGCAGGACCCTGGGCTAAGGGGGCCCCGGCCTGCAGCTCTAAAGCCCCTTTCAGAATGTGGCCCTGCAAACACGGGCCGGAGGACTCAGGACGAGCAGGGGCAGCTTCGCAGCCAGCGGCCAGAGAGAAGCATTGTTACACTCAGTGTTGCAACATTGTATTTAGACTCTTAAGTGCCTAAATCCCTTTTGACAATGAAATTTAGAGTCTTAAATCAGTTAGACATTGCAATACCTAAATGCCTTTAAAAATCTGGGCCAGTCTTTGCCTGCCTAACACAGTATTTCTGGGGAGGAATCCAGAGGAGAAGCCAGGCCTGGATCCAACTACCAGCCCCCAATGACAAAGGGGGGCAGAGACTGCCAAAGGCCCAGCTTTGGGGTGGTAGTTCTAATATCAGACTACTGGACTTAATTTTTGTCTCTGTTTTGACTTCCCTTTTTTTCCCCCCGATGATGAAGGGAGAGGGAATTATCGGGCTAGTGATTACATGCCCATCAGAAGGCCCTTAGGACTGAGACCCCATACTACCTCGAAAGGGGAGAGACTCAGATGACCGAGTCAGAAGGCTGGAGCCATAAAGAGAGGCTAAGTACTATAGGTCATGCTTCTGAACGGATACAAAAAAGGGAAACTGAGGCAAGGCTGCTGTTATCAAATGCTTAGCCAGGAGGTGGGCATTGAAAGGTGAGAGGCTCAACCACAACCCTCCCTCCCCACAGAAAGCTGCAGGGATGGACAAGGAGTATCCTCCGAAGGACATGCTGAGGGAGGGATTAGAGAAGTAGGAGGAGAACCAGGAGGACAGAATCATGGAAGTCAAGGGAGGACAAGATTTCAAGAAGAAAAGATGGCAAGCTGTGTCAAAGGATGAAGATGGAGACAGAAAGAGAAGGAAAGACAGTAGGAGGGGAACTACTGAGCTAGAACAAATACATTGTCCTTGCTGCAAAGAGCTTTTTATAGATGAAAAGACTTGTTGAGCCATCTATTACACCCTCTTGCCAATGCAGATTATTACATACAATAGACATTCATAACAAAACACCAGAAAACCTAACAAGATATTTGCCAAACATCATTCTGCTTGTATGTTACATCTCTTCCCCCCCCCCCCCCCACTTTTTTCTGTCATGCCTCTTCTGATTGTAAACTCCTGGGGTAGAGATCGTATTGCTCTGTATTGCCCAACACACTGGGGCCAAATTCTCAGTTGGCTCTTAGGAACTATCGTAATAATAAATAAAAATGAATGTATACGCAACATCCTGAATCAGATTCTGATCATCAGTATAAAATTGAGATTTCAGTGAAGTTAATGAAGTACACTAGTGTAAATCCTGACATCAGAAACTGACCTTTAATGGATAACTTGTGCTTCGGCTTGGGACAGACTATTTCAACGTTCAGGTAAAATCTGCATTAAGAACCATACTGTTTATTTTTGGTCAGCTATAAACATTTACAAATAGCAATATTGTGAAGCTTTTCCTATTACTTCTGTAGGAAGATAAATTCCATTACCTTTTCAAATCAAGATGGGTATGTCAACTGCATACATTTTGATTTCAAAAGCAGTATTAACTACTTTCTAAAAATTAATGCATCATTTCCAAATAATGCTTAAGGCACATTGACTTTCATGACTTCTTGCCATACCTATTCAAAATCCAATTTTCTCCAATGTACAATCAAGAAAAATTTCTACATAAATTCAGAGTCTTCAGTTGATTAAACGAAGTGCTCTGCAATGCCAGTTTGAAGGATGCTCTGTACAAAATGCTGCAAAAGGAGATTTTAAAAACTGAGTTCTATGGTGAGTCGATCTGAAAACAGAAAATATGCTTTCATTCATTTTTAGTCACTTCCAAGTGGGTTTGATTGAATCTGCTGACAGCAAATTTCAGCACTGGATATGAAAGCAGAAGACTATCTAGTAATTAAGATGAACTTGTCTCTTAAAGCTTCAGTTGAGGCTACTGCTGTCATTTATGAAAAACAGAGTCATTGTTCCATCAACAGTATTAGCATAAGTAACTTACATTTCCTGCCCCTAGAAGCGGTCAGCCATGACTTCCATATTATTTCAACCTTTAATTTACATCAGCCCCATTCACAACCTTTTGAGAATCTATTTTCCAGTCTCTACTTAATTTGACTGCCAAAGAACACTTAGATGGCTCACTAAAATCTGTGGTAGAGGCTCAAGATGACAGATGTGTGGAAAAAAACCCAAGGGAAAAAAAAAAAAAAAAGATTACTTTACATTTAATATAGTAAAAGAACAAAGAAAAGTCAAATAAAATGTCTCTAGTCAGATCCTATTTTTAGGAAATGCTGTGCAATAAAATAGAGAAACACCATTTTCTGTTCCATTCATTACTGGGAGTGAATGGTCCGCTATAAAAAATCATGTTAAAAGGACGCGGTTTTGTAACAGCCCATCTGTAAGTGGAAAATGTTTTCTTGGGACCACTGGACTGTACATACAGACCATTATATAACTAAGCTAAGAGCACTGTTTACGTAAGATTAATACATCTGATTTAAGGAAAAGCCTCTTCTGGAACAGAAGTCACTGCTGGAAATAACACCTAATTACAAATTCTTGCAAGGTATGAATTTAAAGTGCTAGCTGCATTGTGTAGAAGTGTGCACCTTGGAAATATCAGCTGAAGGGGGTAAGCAGAAGATATCACACAAGCAAATCCCTGCCATCCACTCTCCCTCAAACAAGGGTAGCACATCACAGAATGGCAGTGGATCAGGGGATGACTCCCTTCACCTCAGCCCCTCTGGAGACCCTCTGAGCACAAACACGCTACTCAGGCTGTGCGCTGGAGTCCAGTATTGGACCTAAGAAATTAAAAATCTGGCTTCCAGCTTAGAGGGGTGCAGTGGGAACAGTGCAGAGACAATGTGTTTGGTCATTCCCTTAGGAGGAGGAAGGGCATGTCATCCTCTAGCAACTCCTGAAAGCAACTCAAGGAACTACACTGACCCTCAGCCAAAGGGAAGATAGTTAATTAGATGCAGTACTGTCCAGGTTTCCTGTGTAAGGCTTCATGAATAAGGCTAAGATTTTTGTCAGGGATATTTTTAGTAAAAGTCAGGGACGGGTCACAGGCAGTAAAGAAAAATTCACAGAAGCCATGACCTGTCCCTCACTTTTACTAAAAATATCCATGACAAAATGGGAAGGGACTGGGCAGCTGTGGGGTGGCTAGGAGCTCTGGGGCCCCCAGCAGCCATGGGGACTCAGAGCTCCAGGGTCCCCCTGCCCCCAGTGGTGGAGGAGAGCTCCAAGAGTCCCCCTGCCCTCTCCCCAGCAGCGGGGAGCTGAGGGATCCCTCCACCGCCACCACAATGGCAAGCTGCAGGGGTCCCCTTAATTCCCCCTGTGGTGGAGGGGAGCTGCCAGGGTCCCCCTGGCTCCGGAGTCTGGGAGCTGAAGAGTACCACCTTGCCTGTGGCTGGGAGCTGTGGGGTATCCCCTGCCTGCGGCAGCTGGGAGCTGTGGGGTACCCCCGCTGCCCATGGCAGCTAGGAGCTTGGGGGCCCGCTGCCTCAGGCAGTGGGGGGACTCTGCAGCTCTCAGCCACTGGGGCTGAAGTCACGGAGATCTTTGGAAGTTACGGATTCCATGACTTCCACGACCTCCATGACAAAATCGTAGCCTTATTCACGAGCCATGGAAGTAAGAGGTACGCTGGGTTTCCCAGGATCACTATGGGCATTTCAACATCCCCCACTGGAATCTTCTGGTCTGGAAAGAAAGCCCCTGCTTGCAGCTTTCTGTACAGCCCAGTGTTCCTGAAAATACATGCACCATGCACCTTCCCGGACCACCCCATGTTGACGTCAATGAAATGTCCCTGGTGATCCACAAGCACCTACAGTACCATAGAGAAGTACCCTTTCTATTGATGTACTCTGTTGCAAGATGGTCCGCGGACAAAATAGGGATATGCGTGCCATCTATCACCCTGCCGCACCTAGGGAATCCCATTGCCGCAAAGTCATCCACTATTTCAGACACATTGCCAAGTCACAGTCCTTCGTAGCAGGAGGCAATTAATGGTCCTGCATACTTGTGTTAACGCAGCCCCAATGGTGGACTTCCTGACTCCAAACTGATTTTTCTCTCTCCTAGTTCTCTCTTGTCTGAGTTCTCTGCTCTGTTTATATAGTCTTCTCCTGATCCTTTCACACCTGCGGTCATTAATTATTAATTTGCCATATCACCATCAGCTGGGGACAAGCTAGTAGGTCACAAGTCAGGCTGAGCCTGGCTCGCCTAAAAGGGCCAGCCAGTCTGTGACACCCCCAAATAAATAAAAAAATATTCTCTCATATTTTTGGTTTGTCTTTTGATTTTTTATTCCCCCTGCGCACCCCCAGCGTGTGGGTGGGTCACAGTTACAGTGCTGACAACTCTCTCGGGTTTATGCAGTACAGCGTGTTTGGCCCCCCCACTGCAGAATCTCTCACAGGAGAGCCCCACTAAGATCAAACAACAAAGATTTGTACAAAAATGCTGCCTGACAGGGCAGAGTTTGCAGCTCCTCCCCAACCCCCACAATTCTAATCAATTCTGTGCCCCGCCCAACTAACATCTGCCCTTCCCCGAGCCCAGCAATTACTTGTGTAGCCCTCTACATCAGTTCTGCCTCCCCAGCCTCACATCTGCCCCATGCCCTTCAGGACACCTCTGCTCCTCCTCTAGCTGCAGGATTCTTCATTCCCCCTCCCTCCCTCTCCAGGCCTTGTGCTGCAGGGATGGGGAAGAGAAGGGGCAGGAGCAGAGAGCAGACTGATCCATTATTTACTGTGGGAGAGGAGGAGCAGAACTGCTCTGGACTCTTTCTGCTCCTCCCTCCACACCTGTGAGAATGGTGTCCTCCCTCTCCTATCCATAGATTCCTCTCTAGTGTTTTGCCTGCTTCCCACACAGCAGCCCTGATTGGCTACTCTTTCCCAGGAGGCAGGGAAGTGAGGAAGGAAGCCAATCAGAGGAATTTTGTCCTCTGGCAGAGCTGAAATTCTCCTAAAGGTTGTAGCTCCTTGCATCATCCAGAAACATGATCTTGGCCCCTGCTGGAACCCAGATCATGTTATTTGTGATGAAATCACAAGAGTTGGCAACACTGCTGACTGGTGCAAGTCTTGGGAAGTTATAAGCTACACCAAGCAGGGTCTTACAATGGGAAGGTTTAGACAACCTTAACTACAGCCGTGTCTAGTGCTCCACAGAGATCATCCAGAACTTCATACTTTAAAGTGTTGTCAGTTATAGTTAGCAAAAATGTAAGGAAGAAAAACAAGAATCAAAAGTAACAGAAGAGGAGTAATTTAAGAAGAGTTTCTGAGAAACCCTGGCAAGTCAAGAGGAATAAAGAAAAGATTGCTTGGCTTGATGAAATGTGGCTAAACAGCAGTAATATGAGAACTGTAGCTAAAGCCTGAATTACTGTAAGACAGGGCTTTTTCAACCTGGGGGTCTGCAGACTATGTCTAAGATTTCCAAAGGGGTCCTCACCTCCATTCAAAATTTTTTAGGGGTCTGCAAATCAAAAAAAGTTTGAAAGTCACTGCTGTAAGATATTCTTTCTATGAGAACCAGAAAGTACAAGGGAAGGTTCACCCATTAGGCTCATTTAAGCCTGAAGTCAGCAAAATACATGTTTAACTTTAAGCATGTGTTTAAATCACATTGAATTCACTGGAACTTAAGCGCTTAGGTTGTTGTACAATCTGAGCCATTCTTCCTTCTTTGAAAACAGTAACAGGGACAGTAACCTGAGCTACACAAATCCCTCAAGTGTTAAGACACTATCAAATGATACTGCTATGATAATAAAAAATTTAATAAATGAGATCTTAAATTAACATCTTGGGAATTACACCATTAAAAAAAATGAGTTCCAGTGAGTCGTGACTCTGAATAAATTGCTGAGTGTCTGCTTTTGAGACTATTTTGAAAAAATACTTTACTTATGAGACAGATTTTAGAAGAATATGCATGACCCATCTGCAATATGAGGGCAATTAAATATTTTTATCGGATTTCTACTATACATCAATAGGTACTCAGATTTGAAAATCCCTAGCCAACCCAGCACCAGTAACAAAACCAAAATGTCTAGCGAACATAACAGTCTGAATTTAGTCTCGCCTTCCTACACACCAACAGAAGTATCTCAGTAACCTACTGCACATCTCTTTCGGAATATAGGCAAAGGTTAAAGTACCATCAGAAGGGAGGCAGACTTCACATATATTGTGTATTGCAACAAACAGCTCAAACACCTGTGCTCCCTGGCTCCATACACTCACCCTCAAATAAAACGTCAGGACAATGTTAGATTTAACTTACAGGGCAGATCTTCATATAGCATAAATGGGTGCAGCACCATGAACTTCAGAAGTTTGAGGGCCTTAGTGGGAATTAAGGGGTATATAGGCCTTAAGCATGGGGGAACAAACATACATACTATTCTTAATGAGTAAAATTATGTGGTCACTATAACTATTATGATGTCCTTAACTATTTATTTCCTTAATTTTAAGTGCTTGCGTTTTGTAAATGATATGATAGGTAACTACATTACCGTCATTTAGCAACCCTAGCTGGTTTGTGACACAAAAGTGGAACAACAGTGCTTCCTAGTCTCTGGACTGTTTAAAGAGTATACCACACCAAGTCCTAGAGATGGGAGAAGTGCCAAGTGACACTGACCCAGACCTGAGGAAGAGCTCTGTGGAGCTTGAAACCTTCTCTTTTTCACCAGCAGAAGTTGGTCCAGCAAAAGATATTACCTCAGCCCTGGTCAGTCTCTCTAAGGGACTCTGAGTCAGTCTGTGATGCAGTGACATAGAGGTAAAAACAACGAGGAGTCCTTGTGGCACTTTAGAGACTAACAAATTTATTTGGGCATAAGCTTTTGTGGGCTAAAACCCACTTCATCAGATGCATGGAGTGGAACATACATTAGGGAGGTATAAATACACAGCATATAAAAAGATGGGAGTTGCCTTACCAAGTGGGGAGGTCAGTGCTAACGAGCCAATTCAGTTAAGTTGGAAGTGGGCTATTCTCAACAGTTGACAAGAAGGAGTGGAAATCACTTTTGTAATGTTAACGAGGCCAATGTAAACAAGGTGGCCCAAAGAGATGTTGCTGTGTATATTTTATAGCCCATATCTTGCAGCCTTTACTTACTCAAACAAAATCTTTCATTCAGTGATTAAAGATTTGGAAAATGCTATTTCCATGGAAGATCATTGAAAATTATATTAAAAAAAACCAAAGATACGAGTCTGATTTTATACTGAAGAAATATTTCTTCTATTTGGATTTCTGCCAGGGTCTCTAGATGGAATAGTAGGGTTATCCATGTGCATAAAGCAGCAATATTTTGACTGGCAAGATTACTTTAAATAATTCTTAAATATCTGCAAGAGAGTATCTAGAATGAGAACCATAAGCTTAAACCTGTTACTGTAGATCAGTTAGTCAGTGAACTGTATGAACAAGTTTGATCATTGTAAACAGAAGCGCAGCATATGGGAAAACATACTTTATGCAGGTTTTCTCCTTTGAAGATTTTGTTTAAAGGACTGCCCCCAATAAATTATTTACCAAGACAAGTAAAAGAAACCTGCTGAGTACATTTCAAAGCCTCAAAATCTCATGGAGACTAGGCAGCCCTCACAAGCTTACTCTAGTTACAGCTTTTTGCAATGTCTAGTTTTTCTGCAATATAAATGTCAAAATGAAGGCAACACCAATAAAAGGTAGACCAATTTAAGCAATATGGATAAGCAGCTTCTTAACAGATGTAAGGACTGAGACAAACATAATATACAACAACAGTTGGAAATAACTTCAGCATAGAAACGTTATTGTCAGCACTAAGTACTGACTGTCAGCGAGCCTGTCACTAGAAGCCAAACAAAGTCCCTAAGAAACTTTAAGGCCCACATTCAGGAAAACATCCCTGGTCAGGAAAGGTGCTTAAGTACATGCTTAAGAGCTTTCCTGAATCAGAGTCTATAATATTCCCCACTTTCAGCCTCATGCCAGTGGGCATCTGCTTTCAGACACCACTGACCCTGCAACCCAGCATCATGCCTTACAAAGGCAAGTGATGAAGTTCTCTCTACACTGTCCCTGATGGTGCAGGACTCAGATTTTCCTAGAGGGAAGTCAAACCATCCCATCACACTTTGAAAAACAACAGTGAAGGGCATATCTTCCTTGAGCTGTTTTCCATTTTAATGAACATCAAGCCTTGAGCATAAAGACTCAACTTTCCCACCCCCCATTATTAAAAATACTATTTTGCTTAGCTTATATAAAATCCTGGTAAAATATAAAAGGCCTGATTTGTTTCCACACGAGTTTAATACTGATGTAATTCCATTGAGTAAAATAGAGTCACTCCTGATTTACACCAGCACGAAAGATTAGAATCAGGCCCCAGGTATTTTATAATGTTTTAATTTTTTGTATTATACTGTTGGTGTGGTATACTGGAGTTGGAGGAGGAGAGAGACACACTGTAAATAAAATTGGTCAATATTGTTTCATCTCAGATAATAAAGTTAAGTATTTTATTAATTTCTCTATACACTGGGTGCACAGTCGGAACTTTTTCTCTGACAACCACAAACAATTCCCTCCAGTTCTTTCAGACTGTGGTTTTGTAAGTAGCATAACATTTCTGATAAGATAGGTCTGACCAAAAGCACCCCTGTATTCACACCCTATACACTAATGCAATAATCTTTGTACAAAATATGCCTTGTGAGGTATTATTTGAAAACCGATAACTCACTAGTCAATAATATCATGGTGAAATGTAAAGTTATGAAATCCTCCTGTATGATGTTCTTAGTATATGTTCAAAACCACACTCAGGCAGAAGCATCCTGAACAAAGAAAAGTGAATTTACCTCAATTTACATACAAGTAGTAAACAGGGTCCTTGAGACAGCCGGGAGAAGAAATGACAGGCAACAGAGCAAATTTGCATTTCAGCAACACAAGTGAGAAAAAAGAACATGGAGCCTCCTTCACCATGAGACTCCATGTCGCTCTCTTTACTGTTTGAATAAACTTTGCTCTGAGAGGTAAGCCTTAAAAAAAAAAAAAATATCCAGTTCAAAGGTTAACTGGACAGAAAAAGAAAACCCCAAGTGTTCTCGCTCGCTCTCTCTCTCTCTCTCTCACACACACACACACACACACACCCCTAAGACAAGAAAGGAACCAGCCCTTTGACTTTGGGGAGAGAGCCTGATCTGAGAATCTGGTCAGCAATGATGCTGGGATCATGTGATAAGGATTTTGCCTTGATCTAAGTCTAGCTTCTTAAGTTTTAACTACTAGAAAGCATTTTATCTTTATTTCTCTTGTAAGCATTTCTGACTTTAATACCTGATACCTGAATTCACTTAAAACCCTATTTTTGTTTGTTAATAAACTTGTTTTATTTTTTAATCTGAACCAATCCAGTTCTAGGTTTAAATTGAACTGTTTGGTAAGTCCAGTTAAGGTAGCAAGCTGTTGAATATTGACTCTTTACAGGGGCAACGGACCTTTAATATCGGAACTGTCCAGGAGAGGGCTGGAGAGTGCAGAACACATGTTTTTGGGAAAATTCAGGACTGGGAGTGCGTTGGGGTCACCCTGCAAGTAGTAACCCAGGCTGGAGGAAGCCACCGTGTGACTGGTGTGTTGCTGACAGGCTGCTGGGGCCTGGGCTGCAACTATACACCAACATTCAAGGTGTGACCTGCATGCTGGCAGTTGGGAGCTACAACAGCAAAGCATTGTGAGGCACCCAAGGTTGCAGGCCAGGCAGTGGCACAGCCGCTCACTGGTGTGGATTGCACCCTGGAACATGATAATATTCCTAAGCAGAAGCCTTCAGCCATGGGCACCTGTGAATGGATGTTCACCCCACACAAGCCCTGAGCAGGTTGACGTGGGCCAGAAGGGGCCAATTAACCATATATGATGCACCTGGAGGGGAGCAAGAGATTGATAAAGTCAAATTGCATACAAAGCCCAATTGAAGGAGGAGCTGGACTAGGATTATAAAGACAGGAAGCAGAGAGCAGGAGGCAGCTAGAGGGAAGAGGCCTGTAGTCACTCTCCAGAAGGATAGGGAGTTGGTCAGGGACAAAGAGGCAGCCCAAGAGAGAATAAGCCCCAAGATCCTGCCCTGGACTAGGGAGTCTAGCAAGAGACCAAGAGGGGTGAAGTAGCCATAGAGAGCAGAGGAAGCTCTGGTGGTAAACCCAGAAATAGACAGAGGTGGGGCAGGAAGGAGCCCAGGGAAACAGAAACAGGGCCTGAGACTGAGCAGACCTGGATTGCTGGTCCCAGGGCTAGAACCCAAGAGTTGTGGGCAGGCCTGGGTTTCCCACTGGGAAATGACACAGGACCTAGAGGTGAAATGGAGGAATATCTGAGGTAGCAGCTGGACAGATTATCTGGTTGGAGTTTGATACTGCAGAAGGAGGGGACTGTACAGAGACCTGGTTGGAGGGCTGATTCACAAAGAGAGGAGGCACCATAGCGTGAACAGCCATTGACAGCTTTCACCCTGTATGGTGCCCCCTAATTACCAGACCTAGCCACAAGGAGGCACACCTGTGGTGAGAGGGGGCTCCTTTACAGCACCCTAAAAATAAGGGAGTTCCTGTACACACACTAGAACTGTGAAACCAGCTCTTCATGTTAGCATCATCATTAACATGCATATATGGAGAGGCAGTCCCCAGTAGTTTATGTAACAGCAGCAGGACCGGCTCCAGGCACCAGCCTGGCAAGCAGGTGCTTGGGGCGGCCCCTCCGGAGAAGGGCGGCACGTCCAGCTATTCGGCGGCAATTCGGCGGACGGTCCCTCACTCCGGCTCAGAACGAAGGACCTCCCGCCGAATTGCAGCCGCAGATCGCGATCACAGCTTTTTTTTTTTTTGGCTGTTTGGGGCAGCCAAAACCCTGGAGCCGGCCCTGAACAGCAAGGAAAATAAACTCCCCTCACCAGCCCCATAGCAGCTCCACACCTGCTCCTGCAAAGCAAAGACCTGGTTCTTCATTGCCTTTAATCTCAGTCAGTCATTTAACCTTTGAAAGTAAATACATGGGGGTGTAAAGTGCTACCAAAGGAGGAAGTTAGCATTTTATACCCACTCTGTACAGGTGCAAGAGACTGCACAAGGTGCAAGACAATGGAGAAACAAACACAGTGTGTTGCGCCTCCATTTCTCCCATGCACTCCCGTGCACAGCTGGGTTACTCCAAAAAGAAAAGAGTGTTAGCACGTATAGCGTTATTTCTACATTCCACAGGTCAGACTTGGGCATTTTGTAAATTAATATCCATGAGCCTGATTCATCCCTATTGTAACTGCACTGAAATGAATGGAGTTACAACAGGAGTGAAGTGGGATCCCCTCTTTTAAAGAAATACAAACATTAGCAGGTCTCAGTCTTCTCATTTATACCTGTTTTACATCCCTACATCAATATAGTCAGCCATGCTGTAAATAAGAATAGAACCAGGTCCAAGGTCTGACAATCTATGATTGTAGAGGGAGCTTTGGATATTAACTGATGGGCATAACGTCCATTTAAAGAAAATACATTCCTTAATTAGCCTTGTCCGGCTGTAAATTGCCAACGATATTATTTTGTGCAATCAGTTGACACAGACCTATCAGAAAATGTTCCACTCACAAAATGTCCTCTATAAAAATAAATCTGATTATGATCGGGCCAGAAATAGGTGCATAAAATTACTGTCAAAACAACAGAATCAAAAGGATGAGTTGGCTTCCTCTCTATATTTTCCGCTCTATTTATCTTGCTCACTCCTATGTAAACTCACTATTACGAATTCTGCTAATGCCACTGTTTGCAAGAGCTAGCCTCACAATTCATGCAACCCTGTTTATACAGGTGGTACATCCTTTCACTCAGAATGGATACTACCGATCTGAGTAAAAACTACAGGAAAGGACAACATTACAAAAGGGATTCATAAAGCGAGAGTGGGATGCACAGTAAACAAGCAATTTGGCACTTGGTTGTAAAGTCAAATGGGAAAGTGTTCTTTTTAATCACCAAATAAGACAAGACAATTTCTAGACTGGAAAATGCATAACCAACGGAGTTCTGCAGAGTAATAATAAAAAAAAGACAACCACTTGGTAAGAGAAAGTGTTTTAATGGGTCCATCAGACCTCACACAGATGCCAATCCACCACTACTTGTTTTTCAAAACGTTTTTCTCTCTCTCTCTCTCTCGCTCTCTCTCTCTCGCTCTATATATATATATATATATATATATCTGGGAAGGGCTCCGCACCCAACTGATAGTCAACGGAGAACAAGTCAGTTACCATGGCACTAAAACATGCAGTAACTGCAAAATATCCTCTACTTTGTTCAGCACCCAGCAGGACTATCACCAATCTATGGGCCAAATGGGGCAGAAGCAACAAGATCCTCCTTCAGACTCAGACTATGCAACTGCAAAAGCAGTGTTAACATGATTATAATGCCAAAAACAGTCCTACACACAGAGAAACTTTGTGAATTTTATTCTCTCATTCCCTGCAGTCGGAATAACCTGTAGTTAATATTCTTACATATTGGTAATTCACATGTGTACATCTCTATCTCTCTCTCTCACACACACACCTTGCCCACTTCCCTCCACCACTCCTGTCCCAAAGGAACTACAGAATGATCTCTGTCATCTCAGTACTGGCTTCTTCAGAAAATTGCAATCAGTCACTTTATACTCTAGCACTAGTGCAAATCTGTATGTTGTTTTGCCACTGTTCAGGGACAGTCGGAATTTGGCCTTATGGCATGAGGAAATCCAACAACATCGTCCCTTCCTTTCATAACCTAGTGGGCACAGTAGTTTTGAGTGGTATGAAACAAACTTCATACTACAACGAACAAAACACCACAGCCCCAAAACACAACAGATCCCTCTGTTCCCCTCAAGGTTGCCCCTCTCTGGGAATTCTAATGCTCATTCCTTCTTTGTTTCATTTCAATTTCCAAAATATAAATTAAGTAATGAGCCAAAGGGTATCTGAAGCATAATTAGCAATGAGCTGATGGACTTATCAGCCCAGGTGAAAGTACATGACAAGCACAATATATGCCAGAGGTCACTTGAATACAATGTTTGTATGGGTCATGGGAACAATGACACAATCTGAAGAGGGGAATTCCAATCTGGAAATTTCTTAGGCTGGAACATGGCAAAGCCGAACCTATGACAAAAGCCAAGGAGCCCAATATGACAGCCAGGGGCTCCGAAGTCTATGTCTACCTTATAAATGGTGCTACTGAGTTTGTGACCAGTTAGTAACATAATTGGCCCTAACCATGGTTTGTGCCCTCAGACAACATAGTTAATATTTTTAATGACCATGGGAACTAACCAAGTGTTGCCCTTACCAGCAGCCTAGGCTGACAGATGTCTTCCTGCAACAAGGTCATAATAGTTATATTTCTTTGCAGATGAGACCTCCTGACCTCTCAGCTTTCCATGTGGCAGGACATCCCAGAATGCACCATGCTATGTATTGTTGCTCTTTGTCCACCCTCTGGCGCTTTGTCCCCTATGGATCCCCTCTTTTTAGTTCCACAGATTTTCCCAGAATGCACAAACAAAAGTAGGGAGTTTGGTAGGTGAGAGTGCACGGACATGGTCAGTGCATGTTTGTGTTGTGAAAAAAAAAAAAGCTGCTGTGTAGGAACAATTTACCCATTCTTGGAGTAACCAGGAAAGATGTGGATGTCATGACCTGGTTATAGTTTTGTGGGGTTTTTTTAAATCACAGCTGTTTGTCTAGTGCAGACAGGGCCCTAATGGCAAAAAGAGGTCTCTGCTCTCTTCAGCAAAGAATGTGGCTTGATATCGTAAGAACCACTTCACACACAATCATTCCCCACACATCTGGGAATGCTTCAGGGACAATCCTGTGTCCTTCATCTTATAGACCCATAGATTCATAGACTCTAAGGTCAGAAGGGACCATTATGATCATCTAGTCTGACCTCCCACATGATACAGGCCACAAAAGCTGACCCACCCACTCCTGGAATAATTCTCTCCCTTGACTCAGTTGTTGAAGTCCCCAAATCATGATTTAAAGACTTCAAATCGCTGAGAATCCTCCAGCAAGCGACCCCTGCCCCGTACTGCAGAGGAAGATGAAAAACCTCCAGGGTCTCTGCCAATCTACCCTGGAGGAAAATTCCTTCCCGACCCCAAATATGGCGATCAGCTGAACCCCGAGCATGCGGGCAAGATTCTCTAGCCAGAGCCTCTGGAAAAAGTTCTCTGTAGTAACTTTTAATATCCCATCATTGACCATTGTTACTAATTACCAGTGATGGCACGATATTGACCTATTGACTAAAATCACTTTATCCCATCGAACCATCCCCTCCATGAACTTATCAAGCTTAATCTTAAAGCCAGAGAGGTCTTTCGCCCCCACTGTTTCCCTCGGAAGGCTGTTCCAAAACTTCACCCCTCTGATGGTTAGAAACCTTTGTCTAATTTCAAGCCTAAACTTCCCAACTGCCAGTTTATATCCATTTGTTCTCGTGTCCACATTAGTACTGAGCTGAAATAATTCCTCTCCCTCCCTGGTATTTATCCCTCTGATATATTTAAAGAAAGCAATCATATCCCCCCTCAGCCTTCTTTTGGTTAAGGTAAACAAACCGAGCTCCTTGAGTCTCCTTTCATACGACAGATTTTCCATTCCTTGGATCATCCTAGTGATCATCATCTTCCACATGACTGAAAATAATTTAATCTGATAAAAATGTAGAACGCAGACCATCAGCAGGTGGTGTTGGAGGTTTAGCTGAAGTTGTCATTCACTCCATCCTTGTTGGTGAATTAGCATGTTAGTAAGTGATCAGGAATTAGGAAATTAATTAACTAGTCTTTAATACCAGTGCACAATAGAGAGAAAGTGGGTAAGGTAGTATCTTTTATTGGACCAACTTCTGTACCTTTCCCAGACCTGAAGACAAGCTCTGTGTAAACTCGAAAGTTTGTCTCTTCCACCTACTGAAGTTGGTCCGATAGAAGATATTACCTCACCTACTTTGTCTCTCTAATATCCTGGGACCCAACCCAGCTACAACAACACTGTAAAGTACACAGTCACACGTTGCACCACATGTGATTCAGCTTCTATTGGCTGTTCCTCTCTTAAATTGATCATTTCATAAATACTAGCTGTGTTAATCTCAGTCATATTGAAAAAAGGATTAGTAACATCACAGACTTATTTCTTTGTCAAGTTGTCTCATCCTTGTTTAGCTTGGGACAAAAAGTGCAGACAGACAACCAGAATACTGCTATTTATAATTTGTGATAACTACTGATTTGCTTGAGGTGGCCACAAAGTTAATATTCAGAAGTGAAATTCCACAACGTATGGAGAGCAGTGGGATCTGAGAGGTTTGGTTCAGACCCACCACCAGATACAATATAGTCATTGTCAATGATAGCAAAATATTTTTCGAGACTTTGAATTGCCAGTCATTATAGAAAAACCAAGAGAAGCCTTCTCTACTCCCTAGTGAAAATTCCACTCAACCCTATTTGAATCCTGCATGGTCTCTCCTGGTTTCTATTTTAGAAGCATTAACCCCAATGGCCAGTAGATCAATTGTTCTGTTCCTACGTCTAGTTGTCCACCTGGAACCAATGACAGATTTTTCACTGAAAATTTTCACGAAAGCTCTTTTCCTATTGGACAACTAATTAACATTAGACCATATTCATTAGAACAGGTCTGTTGACCTTTAGTCAATTGGCACCTCTTCAACAAAATAATAATGTACTGGAATCTGCATTCTGCTTCTTCCCTCTTTTTGTCATATGGCCCTGGATGAGATATTGGAATGATTTTACAAGAATGATTTTACTGAAGTGAACCAAGAAAGAGCAAATATATTGCATTCATATTCACCATGCAAAGAGATAGTCCAAGTAGCAAGGCAAGAGATGTTGTAGCTTGTAATAAGGTTAAATGTAACCTTGGTATAAGCAGGAACAACTTCACTGCAGTCAATGGAGCTTACATTAGGGTTGAATTTGACTCATACTTCTCAGTGGAGTACAGCATGAGGCTTATAATGAGATAGCAAAGGGATTGAGGGTGATTAACTATAAACAGAAATAAATCTTGCAGGCCAACTGCTTAACTGTGCAAACACAAAAGTGCCCTACTCAGCAAGCTTAAGTTGTTAGATCAATACAATAGCGCCCAAGACATAAGCAGATACATATTTAAAATAGACAATTGCATTGTTGATGCAAAACCATTAATTTACAGGGTTTCTGACTGAAAGACTGTAAAAACATCCATGCCTTGTACATGTAATCACTTTTATTTTGCCTGCACGTTTTTTTATATATACATCTTAATGTAAAGAAAAGCCTGTTAACTTATGTAAAAGAAGATATTGTATTTTATTTAATTAAACATAAGGGATTATTATTCTGCTTCTGAAAAAAAAATACATTCTATAATTTTTCTGTGATCATTCCAGATGAAAGTACATCTTTGAGCTTTTATTAAAGAAATATAGTAACAACAACAATATTAAGCACTTACATACCAAGATAGGGCAAAACTGGAATCTCTAATCTGAATCCCCTTGAATTATGAGGGGCTTTGGGTTCAAATCCCTAGATCCCAACCAGTCTCTGTGGTTTTGGCTCTAAGTTGAAGGGGACTGTTTTCCAGTTCTAGTTTGGATGCAGTCTAAATCTCATGAGACCAACCAAAAATGGCAGAGATATTACATGATCAGCTGATTTTATATTTCTGCCAATTTTGATTGAAATCTCATGAAAACGGCTAGACTATAACCTCACCCATAGCCCTGAATCAGTCTCAGACCGACCCCCGGAACCTCAGCCCATACCTTTTCAGATCCATATATCACTTTCTCAGCCCATCGCTACTTATGTAACACTTTATATTTCCAAAGCATTGAATAAACATTAACTAATTGAAGTTTGCTAATGAATGTCAATATTAAGGGTAAACAGAAGTCTTTATATAGATTGGCCCCAGACCCACAGATTTACATTTGCACCTACTGAAAAAACTACACAAAGCTACTTTCCAGTTCTGACTGGTTTTCTTAGTTTATATCCCTACTACATTTTATATATAGTCATTCAAAATTATGCCATTTACTGAGAAGGGTTTAATATATGTGAGGCACTGTTGCCAACTCTCACAATTTTATCATGAGTCTTTTGATATTTGGGGGTTTTAAGCTCCAGCTCTTGTAGTCATTTTATCATGTGAAAATTTCAAGTAATTAAAAAAAAATTAGTACATTTCTAGCTCTTGTGTTTGCGGAGAAAAAGCTTGTAAATGTGAACCAGAAAAGCTCAAAAACCAGAAAAAACACACACACAAAGAGACAGACCCTCAAAATTATTATTTTTTAAAATCTTGGGATACATAAGCCAATCTCATGTTTTTTTAATGCTTGGGGTTGGCAGTCCAGGTGATGAAGTGAACTAGGACTGTAACCACCTTCAGAGCCAGAAGAAGAAATTCCGCTATTCCTGCTTCCACCAGTGATTCATCAGTGTTTAAAGAAGTGGGGTTTGTTTGGAAGGTGGAAGAGTTGAGTCTACTTAACCTGATGCCCTTGCCTGGGTGTGACTAGAGAAGAAATTCAGAGACTGCCCAAACAACATCCCAGTGAAAACTTCAGTGTAGACAGCTGAGGAAGCTGTATTTTGAAGCTCTCCCAGTTTCTCTTGATGTGTGTGTCAAACAGCTATTTAAAAAATTGGGTCACAGTCCTCAGAGGTCTTAAGTTACAGGTTTGATTTAACAAAAATACACAGCACCAAAGAAAGGACTCAGTTACAAAGGAAAAATCCTATTGTACTCTACATACTCAGATTTAATTGTTTTTGTACTATTTCTTCCCTCTCTGTCCCATGCCAGGTACTCCTTAGCCAGGGTTCAATGAGACAAATACCTCTGCACAGAAAATACCAGTGCTGCTTCCTGAACAAGGAGCAAGAAGGTGCTGATTTACAGAACCACCTGCTTCTTCTCCCTAAGAAAGGCCCCTCTGGGACACCTATCATTCACCTTGGCTCAGCAGCTTAGCCCATGTTAGCTTTCCCTAAAGGATTTACTTAAGATGTAGAAGTTGTGGGACTCTCCTTGAATTGCAGTGTGATTAAAACAAGTTGTGTGTGACTTATAGAAGATGACTGGTTATCAATACTCTGACCATTCACAGTACAGTCAGAGAAATGGCATACCTAAGAAAACAGCCTGGCTCCGTTCAAATGCCCATCCTTCCCTCTGCAGGGCAGCCCACACGTAGCCACTAGAATAGCCACTTAGGCCTTGGCTACACTGGCAATTCACAGCGCTGCACTCGCTGCGCTCAGGGGTGTGAAAAAACACCCCCCCCGAGCGCAGCGAGTGCAGCGCTGTAAAGCGCCAGTGTAATCAGCGCCTGCAGCGCTGCACGCTCGCTCGCAGCACTGCAAGCTACTCCCCTCGGAGAGGTGGAGTACTTGCAGCGCTGCGAGAGCGCGCTGTGAATCCACGAGTGTAGCCAAGGCCTTACAAACTGTTGGTAGTGACTCTTCTACATCCACTGTCACTATACAAACCACTACCTGGGTTATGGACGACGATAATGCTACATAAATAATTAATAAAATACAGAGTATGAATAAAATAATAAGCCTGGCTCTGCCACTAACAACTTCTTCAACATTTAACTTCTCTTACTCCCCACTTTCCTCCCCTGTAAAATTTGGATAACATTATTTAACTACTTCACAGGGATTCTGTGGGGCTGTATTAGCTAACGTTTGTGCTGTGTTTTGAAGAGGAACCGTTCTATGCAGTGTTCAGTAGTAGCTAGCTTACCTTTCAGGGCAGCATAGAAGCTCTCTCTCTTCACTAATTGTAGGTATTACTCATACTTAGCACTTTTGTTTACTGTTTTCCCATTTTCAGAGAGACACGAATGTTTTTTTCTCTGTGACATGTATTTTTACCCCTTTACCAGGCTATTTTTGCCTGTTATTTTTCTTCTCCGATCAGGTCCTTTCCTGCCACAGCAATATTTGGGAAACTACCATTAAGGAAAGGCCCTAGCTTATTTGTTTCATAAAACTACTGGCTTGATTTATATTTAAGCAGGAACATGGTTGTTCTTTCTTATGTCCCTGGAGCCTAGATGTTTTTTCATTCTCATGACCCAAAGAGTTTTTGATGCTGCAACAATGAGATGCGTTTTTATTTAAAACCCTTTCCTTTTGCTATGTGGGCCAATTTGTTCTTTTATCTGTCATGATCTTGGCCATTTTGATTTTCTCTCTCTAGATATCAAATGACAGGGGCCTAGTTTTGATAACTAGAGAGTTAAACTGATGTAAATCCACCTGTGATGTTCTATACCTTGGGGGAGCACCCTGTAACCCCCATATTCCTAATTTATATATCATTGTGATATTGCATATAAAGCATGCCATGTAAGGTATCAGGGGATCTGCTGAAAGTCACTGTTCTATCTAAATATGTAGATCATTAGTGCATATGAAGTTATGGGAATTGCGTTGTATAGTTGTCACTAAAACATGCTGTAAGTTGGGGGAATCAGCCAGATATTAGCTCCCCAGAAACATCAAGGAAAGTAACCAATGCCAGGGCGGGTGTCAAACCACCATCAACAGCCATTGTCCAGTAAAGGAGTTACAATTCAATGATTCATCTGCATAAGGCCACACCAGGGGAATTGCTCAACCTTGCCTGGGGACTCCGCAATGCCAACCAGACATGCCTGGACCTATGTTCTCCAAGCACATGGTACTGAGGGTATAAAACAGAACACAGTGACCCTATACTTAGCCCTTTTCTCCTCCCCCCACCTACATTGCAAGCAACAAAGACACTCAGAAGACTGAAGACTCCAACAGGGGAGACTGGCCCAGGTTTGAACTATGAACTGCAATATCCAGTGGGGTGAGAAAAACCGCTTAATCTAGATGTTGCCCCGTCTAATAGGGTTGAGAGTTTAGACTGCATGCTTATATTTTATTTTGGTAACCACTCTGACTTTTTGCCTATCACTTATAATCACTTAAAATCTATCTTTTGTAGTCAATACAAACTTGTTTTACTGTTTATCTTTACCAGCGAGTTTGCCTGAAGTGTTTGGTAAATCTGCTCAGGTTTACAAAGGCTGGTGTATATCCACTTTCCATTGATGAAGTTGCGAAACACTTAATAAACTTGCACTGCTCATGACGGTATATTCCTGAGGTACAAGGCTGGGAGCTGGGGGGGATTCAGCTGGTGCCTCTCTCTCTCTCTCAGATTCATGAGTGGCTCTGGGAACATTCATGCAATCTAGCTGGGTGTGGGGCTCCAGGCGCTGTTATCACTCAGCACAACCACATGTGGAGGGGTTTGCTGCTTGGCACTAGCAAAGCATTGTGAAAGACAGCCCAGGCTGGAGAGTTAAGGGGGCACAGCGGTCCCACAGTCCCAGGCTGCACCCCGGGGATCCTGTCACACCACTGACTTCATTAGAGTTACTGCTCATATATAGTGGTATGAGGGCAGAATCATGGCCAGTTTATCTTCAGGTCATGCATAACTACTGCATACATTCATTAAAATAGAGAATTGTATCTTTTTGAGAAACAAGCTAGTAGCAGCATTTAATCTAGAGTAGGTTTTTATAAAGAATTTATCAGAAATATATTAGGAACTTGAAGCTGCGGGAACAGATGACTCTCTCATCCAACATGCATAATTATCTTCTTGGGGAAGTGTATAATTAACATTAAAATATTACAGTTTACAATTATATTAAGCACTATGACATTCTATTTTTATCTCTTTAAAAAGAAAAATTAACTTAGTTATCAGCATTACTTCTTAGAGTCTCCTCCCCATCAGGTGTGCTCCATAGTAACACTATCATTCAAGTGACGACTAATGCAAATGGCTTTTTAAAATATTACATATTTGCCTTCCGGGCAACTACAGCTGGATTGCTTTTTTAAAAAACGGAAACAGCTATTCAGCTTAATTAGTGGTTGTCAAGTTTCAATTTGCCAGCATCCTTTCCACAAAAACAGAATGACATTACTATACCTTATTCACAGCTGTGCATGAGTGCTGGAGAATGTGTCTCTCTCTAACAGTCATCAAAGCTATTAATACCCACTAAAGGTCTAGCCAGTTTAGCATTGGGAAAACTTCTGTCAGTGGAATAAACTGTACACTTCTAGAACCTTCAGGAAAGTGTACCGTTTATTCCAGTAACAGAAGTTTTCCCAGTGTCTGTTTGGCTGTATCCTGAAATCATGTTGGAGTCTAAATATCCTTTGTCCATCTGAATATCAAACCCTTTTTGCCTTTCCATCTGATGCCCAATTTAAAATCTAGGGGTCAGTCTACACTTGAAATGCTACAGTAGCACAGCTGTGCCACTGTGTCACTTCAGCATAGCCACTCACTACAGCAACAGGAGAGGGTCTCCTGCAGTGGTGAAAGTAGAAACAGGGACTTACCGGTACGGGGCTGGGTTGGGGCCGGCTCTGGCCCCTGGAAGGGGCAGGGCCTCGGGCAGAAGGGGTGGTGATGGGAGGGGTCAGAGCCAGTCCCGGCACGCCCTGTACCAGTAAGTGCCCTCCCCCTCCCCCGCCGGGGTAGCAGCGGCAGCTGGGGGCTCCGGCAGCAGTTTAAAGGGCCCAGGGCTCAGCCACCGCTACTGCCCCGGGCCCTTTAAACCACTGCTGGAGCCCCCAGCTGCCGCTGCTCCCCCAGGGATCCGGCAGCAGGGCTCCAGGGGCTATTTAAAGGGCCGGGACTCCCCGCCTCTACCACCCTGGGCCCTTTAAATAGCCGCCGGAGGGGCGGCGGGGCTCCAGCGGCTATTTAAGGGCCGGGGCCGTAGAGGCAGTGGGAGCCCCGGGCCCTTTAAATAACCCCCGGAGCCCCGCCGCTACTCCAGGGCTCTAGGGGCTATTTAAAGGGCCCAGGACTTCCCTGCTTCTACCACCCCGGCCCTTTAAATAGCCCCCGGAGCCCTGGGGTAGCGGCGGTGTGCAATATGTTTTTTTCAGCCAAGTTCCACCAGCAGTTATCCTGATGTAAATGTGTTGTAAATTCAGACTACCACTGAATTAGTGGAATTATTCTGGATTTTGGTCACTGAGTGAGTTTGGCCTTTTGTATTTATCTCTGATAGTGTTGCTCTTGAGGTCTGTTGTGTATATATATATATATATATATCCATCCATTGTGACATAAACCAATATTCACATAAACATATTAAACATGTGGAAACCAGTTAAAGAATAATAAAACCATTCTTGCACCATCCCTTCCTAAAATCAAAATCACGTCCATTCATTCATACCACATCCCTCTGGATCTATACAAAATGCCTTTTCCTGGCTGCTAGGCAACCTGAACACAGTTCTAAGTAGTAGCTGTATATGTTTGTTAAGAATGTACAAAGTTACCCCTGTGGTTTATTTATTTATTTTAAATAATGAGAAAACACCATAACCCCAAATAGAATGGCTTTCCTTTCTGATCAGTAATTAATATCTCTGGGAATACAGAACTGTTTGTCAAGAGACAAGTAATCCTGAAACACACGTACGACAAGGTTATAAATTAGCTTCTTACAAATATGCAGTAGATGAGATTCTTTCTGCCAAGCGGGATTTTTTTTAAATGCCAGTGATATAAATGAATACATTGTAACCAGCTTTTATGAACTATGTTTACAGAGAAATCCTAAAACACAAAATGGTTTATTCATTATCTTTCACCAATTCAATTCAATGCTGGAAAATTCTAATTTAAAGCAATTTATTCAACCCTTTGTACAAAACCACCTTCATAAACAAAAGCAGAATAATATGCCAGATGTGTAAAAATTACAGTGCATATAACAAAGTACGCAGAGAGGTTTTTTTTTTTTTAACTGAATTTAATTATTACATTTCTTATTCCCTCTCAGGGCAAAATATGTCATTTTGCACTCCAGTAACAGAAGTTTTACAAAGCAATTGTATCTTTAAAAGTATTGTTCATGTTTTTGTTCTTTAATATGTTTTCTCCTATTTCCAACCCAAGAGATAAAAACACTATTCACAGATCTCAAATAGGATCATTTATTAAATTCCTGACTCAAACTAGAACAGCTGTGGGGAATCCTTTTATAAGGATTGATTAGGGCCCTCCTTTATTGATCATTACACCTAACTAATCATTAAATCTTTGTGCATAAACTGTGAACTTCCTAAAACACATGCACAGAAATAAGATCTCCATCTTGCAAACACAGATCAATTTCTACTAGACATTTTAATACCAAAGCACATTAGCTAGGTTACAATAGTCTCTGACTGGCAAGCTGTTACGGTCTTTACTGATTGGCACTAGGATGACCAGACAACAAATGTGAAAAATCGGGACAGGGGGTGGGGGGGGGAGGTAATAGGAGCCTATATAAGAAAAAGACCCAAAAGTCAGGACTGTCCCTATAAAATAGGGACATCTGGTCACCCTAATTGGCACTCGGGAAAGGTGTGAAATTTTTGAAATCTTTGAAAACAGAAAAGAAAAATCAAAGAAACTACTACTAGTCTGAGTTTCCCGCCAAATTGTCCATTGTTTTGATCAATGTAAGCAAAAGGCAAACCCCATCAGCACCAAGAGGTAGTGGTTCTAGGATAATAATTCTGATCCATAGCAATAAATTATCTCTATGAGGTACACTTACTACAACTGGCTTTCTTCCTCCCCCCATGTTCTGCATGATAGCAGATAAAACTTATATAGATAGCCACTGGAGTGGCACTACAATTCCAGTCTGCCAAGGACACATCATTCAAAAGGGCTTCATGACTGTCAAACTGAAAAAGATGGTAGAGCAGAGAACATTATACGTCCCTAACAACATTGCTCCATGAAATTTGATACTCAAAGGAAACTCAAGGGGTTCTTTAAATAATTACCTCGTCCTTCTTACTGTAGGAAATAATTTTGTGTTACAACTGATCAAGTAAGAGTTGCTGTTAAGTTTCATTGGCTTTAATTTAAATAAAAAGAAAAACATTAGCATGACCTTGTCCGGAAAGCCACGAATTAAAACAGTGAAATTTCCAATGAGATTTCATTTAATCCAGAATACCACATGCCTGGCCATTGTCTATATTAGCCAAACTCAGACCCATAATCCTCTACTGGAATAGCTCCATCAGGGCCAGAAGCCTCAAGTTTCAGCAAGGCTCAGTTGGTTTTAACTATTGTGTTGTTTAACTCTCCGACAAAGCCTTACAAAGCTGCTATTAGTTCTAACCCAGTGCACCTGCACCCATGGAGAGCTGCTGGTGTAGACACATCTGTATAGTGAATGTGCTCTTTCAAGTTAAGTGATAGAATGGTGTTGATGCCCCAAATCAGTCACGGGCTACTTTCACAGATAATGAATTTAGGATGAAATTCATTCCCAGGCAGAAGGTCAGCACAAGAGCTAGGCACCATTTAAGTCCCACTTAAGACCTCAAAACAGGATTTAAGTCATGTGTAGATTTTGTGCTGGCTCTGCACAGTGATAAATTTCACCCATTGTTATCCAAAGACACTGTCAAGGTAAAAAGTCATGGGCCTGATTCTCCTCTGCCTTACGTCTCATGTAATGTTTTGCACCCACTTCACAAAGATGTAAACAACTGCACAAGATTCAAGGCACTGGAGAATCAGGTCCCACAAATTTCAAAATAAGATATCTTATTTCCTTTGTTACTAATAAACTTTGCATTACTAAAACAAAGAATTTTCCAATTATTTTTCAAGATGTAAACTGTTTACTTTTTGCCCTTCATAGTTAACAGCCGATTTCATTTTTGTTTTTAGTCAGTTTCACCCATTGTTCTGCTTCTCATGCACTAATACAAAGAAAAGCCTGACCCTGTTCCCTCATTCACATTGAGTAGTAGCTTTCTCTGCATATGGTCCCATTGAAATCAATGGGGAGTGGTACCATCAGTATTTAAACAGATTAGAGCCTAATGTAGGCTCTGTAAATCAATTTTTAAAAGAAAAGAAGCAAAATTAACACCAGGAGATACATTTATAAGAAAACAATTCCTTTCATCCACCTACGAGCACTCCGTTGCATTTTGTGCCTTGTAAGGGCTCAGATTTTGGTCTGTTAATAGCCACCACTACCATGCTTTGTTTAATGCTTACATTCAAATTACAGATTCAGGTTCATGACAAGAGCAAATGAGCTCAAAACAGGTTGAAATATTAAGTGGTTTTAAAAGGTACCTACTTAAAATCTTTGTTAAAACTCTTAAGTTATGGTTCATATTACGGATCTGTGAAAGAGATATACAAATAAAAGTACTTCACCCTGGAATTGTTAAGTACTTAATTTTTTCATTTTAAATCAACATACACTAATGTTGATACTCTAATATTACAAATCCTACTATTTTAGTGACTTCTCTCTGAAAAAATCAACATAGTATATTATCTCTTTTCAAGTTTAAGGCTTTTCCAGAAAACTTCAAACATATTTATTTAAAACTTTTGATTAATTCTAAATTTTATTTAGAATGTTCTTGATAAACTTCACATAACTTTAAGTTTGCCTTCCTTTTACAAACTTCATTAACAGCAGGGACATGATGTCCTGTAATAAAGTCAAACACAGGAGGAGAAACATGTTTAATTTGGTAATGGCTTTAAACTCTGACATATCCTCATAACCCAAATACTAAATCAAATAATTTCACAGCTAGATCTGTGCCAACCTATATATCAGTTTTATTTTATTACCAGAATCTAGCAACATGGCAAAGATTGTATTGCTATTAAATCTGTTGTACCTTGCAGCTGGATACATAAGAGATCAAATTAACTCTATATTTACTATGGAAAATGCTTTAGTTAAAAAAAATCCTCTGATTAGATGCCCACTCTCAAATCAGGACAGCAGCAGTTCAGAATGATGTGCTTTGTACAGTGGTATATTTTAATCTAGAAACTAAAGGATTAGTTATGAATCCATCGCATATGGATTAATTAGAACACTGTGTATCTGCCATTTTTCTATTGGCTAGAAATGTCTGGAAAATGACAACACATTGTTTCAACTAACCTTATATCCAGTGCCTCTGTTTAATTAGTCTGGAGACAAAGCTATACAGAGAACCATTTTAAGCTGCTGCAGCTGGCTCTCTGAAATTTGGTTTGATAGCTGCCCTTCTCTCTCCGTTTGATATCTTTTTCACGTGTTTAATACAAATGGGAGTATTTTGCTAGGGAATTCCAAGTGGGTGCTTTCTAATTCTTCAAAACACAAAAGCCTGAGCACAGCTTTCCAACACAGTTTGAATGCAAATTTTCTGGGGTATCTGAAAGGTTAAACACTATCAGGGTCAATTTTGCTGCATAAATGAATTTGAAGTCATCTGTCACATGTAATAAAAAAATGTTTCTAAAACATTTGCACTTCATAAAAGAAACATGATGAACTCATAGCATGGTTACTTAGTTGTAGCCCTGTGCTGTACTCTGTAGTTCAGCAATATATCTAAGATTCCTGACTTGACAGTGAAATTCTGGCTCATTGCAGAAATTATATGACTGGCTTTTTGTATGAATCTCTCCTTCTAGTTGAGATTTGATGTGGTTTCACCAGAGCTGGCTTTTAGCACCCTTTAACAGAGTGGCACCCACCTCTTGCAAGTGCCCTCTGGCCATGTGCATGTGCCTGTACTCTCTTTCAGTTTATGGTGACCCTGTCAGCGGTTTCAATGACTCAGCCCTCCAGCTGAGTCCCACACAATCTGTAGGTAATACAAACAAAACAAACCCCTTCCCAGACAATCCAACAGAGACCCATCGCAAGGCCTCTCAGTCTTTATACAGTCCCCGGCCTGGTATTGGAGCTGTACCCCCAGGCCGCCTTCTCTGGAGGCAATGGTTTTGCCCACTCAGACTTTCTGGCCCCAGTTCTCCAGCTGGGCCACTAACAGTTCAGGACCCCTTCCAGTGGTGTGTCAAATATTCAGGCCACTTCCCCAGTGGCTAATGGCCGCTTCCCGCGCAGTCTCTCTAGGCCGCTTGGATTGCTTCTCTACTGCCCTTTTTCTGTGACAAGTGTGATAAGTAAGACTACGATTTAGTCATGGGTATTTTTAGTAAAAAAAGAAGTCATGGACAGGTCATGGGCAATAAACAAAAATTGATGGCCTGTGACTGGGCCATGACTTTTACTAAAAATAGCCCTGACTAAATCTTGGGGGGGGGGGGGGGAGAACTGGGAAGCTGCTGCTGGGGGTGGGAACCAGAGGGCCAGCAACCCCGGCTGCTGGGAGGGCGCCCCCAGGACCGCTGCTCAGGCAGCCGCACCGGCCGTTGCTCAGGGGAACCCTGGGGCCAGCCACACCGGCCGCTGTAGAAGTCGTGGATATTGCAGAAAGTCACAGAATTCATGACTTCCGCGACCTCCATGACAGACACGAAGCCCTAGTGATAGGACCCAGAGGCCTCCAGCAGGGAGCCTCTGAGCCTGGTATACCATATCACACACCCTCACTCCCTGTAGCTATGTGTGGGAGGACCCTCAGTAGTTGGAGTGAATTCACCTGTTTCTGCCCAGCAGTGCAATATTGCAGGAAGATGCAAATATATTTGGTGGATATAAGCTGATCAGATTTAATGTCTCCAAGTGTGGGGAAAAGATACAATCACACAAAACCCCATGAATAATAAACCTAGAATAATCCAGGATTTACTTTCAAAAAGCCAAATGCTTCAAATTATTTTGTTCTTAGCATTTATGATTACTTTTTCTGATATATCTTCGCTCAGGTTTAAATAAAATATTTGGCAAGTGCCAGCACTTACCCAGATCTGCAGTTTCACCCGCTTGTCATTCCTGTAAACAGTTTTCACTTTGAAGTCAATTCCGACTGTGCTAACAAAAGCTGGTGTGAAAGTGTCATCGACGTATCTGAAGAGGAAGGACGTTTTGCCCACACTGCTGTTGCCAATGATCAGGAGTTTGAACATATAATCGAAATTTTGGTCTGAAGCATCATTGTGTCTGTATCTGGCATCTGTTACTGAAGCCATCTAAGAAAATGACAATGACACAGAGCAAATTTAAGAGTAGTTTAGTGTTAACTGTCCTCAACTCAGCACCTCATACTTAACATGTATCCCTTCTTTCTGAGGCATTTTATTTAAGTAGGGAAAAATACACTTTGAAATCATCTATGTGGAGCCTAATTTTTAGCTCCCATCATGTACCAGTGCATGTAGAGACCGCTCTAGCCCACTGCTGGGGGCCTTAATCAGGAATATTTGGAGGGGGCTTCCCCACACACAACACATACTAAAAAAGCAAACAGGGGGCCCCAAGCAATTGCTTAATCTTCCTATGCATAGCACCAACACTGAGAGCATGTGTAATTGTCAAGCCCAGGCCATAAATGTGATGCACAGATCTGGATTCATCAAAGGGATAAATTGGTGATTTTAGGTTTTTCAACTATTAACAGAGAAACAGCATTCTTACTCAAAATTACAGAGTACTTCAATAAGCTGCTGAGAACTGAAATCTCTATTACAATGCACTAGCTTGGCAGCTGGGACAATTCATTTAGGCAGCCACGGTGGGTAGGTAAACAGAAATAGTTTCATTAACGACTACAAGAGAAAACTAGAATTTCCTAAATACCAAACTGTGCTAGCTGTGCTGGTTGTCTATCACTAGAGAGGATCTTTTAAAGTTTCCTACAAATATTGGGGGGGGAGGGGGAAGTCTCACTAAGTCCATCC
Organism: Trachemys scripta elegans; assembly: GCF_013100865.1. Classification (NCBI taxonomy): domain Eukaryota; kingdom Metazoa; phylum Chordata; order Testudines; family Emydidae; genus Trachemys; species Trachemys scripta. The sequence continues at coordinate 98,656,045 of NC_048305.1, read as the reverse complement.
ATTATTTATCCACGTTCAAAATAGTAATTAATATAAATGGCATCTGTGTGGAATGGAATAGCTTAGAGGAACTGTCCATGGCATTTATTTATTTATTATTTATTGTGACAGATTATACTACCCCTTTGGGTAGAGGTCAGGGGCGGCTCTATGTTTTGTGTTGCCCCAAGCACGGTAGTCAGGCGGCTTTTGGCGGTGCGCCTGCGGGAGGTTCGCTGGTCATGCGGATTCGGCGGTGCGCCTGCGGGAGGTCCGCTGGTCACGCGGATTCGGTGGCATGCCTGCGGGAGGTCCGCCGCTGCCGTGCCATCAGCGTCCCTGCCACCGAATTGCCACCGAAGCCACGGGACCAGCGGACCTCCCACAGGCATGCCGCCGAAAGCCACCTGCCTGCCGCCCTCACAGCGACCGGCAGGCCACCCCCCGCGGCTTGCCACCCCAGGCACGCACTTGCTGCGCTGGAGCCGCCCCTGGTAGAGGGATACTGGCCCCGGGGCCAACTGAGAACAGTTACTTAAAACCCCCTCCTTCTCCCGTGCTCCTTGGTAGGATTTAGTGACCATGCAGAAAAAGTTTAAATTATCTGAAAAGTCAAGGTAGCTGGAACTCATCAGGCAACCATAGCTCACTGCTGTAACTTACAAGGCAGGAAAAGAGACACAAGGTGGGAAAGGTAATACCTTCTATTAGACCAGCTTCTGCTGGTGAGAGCGAGCTCTCGAGCTTATACAGAGCTCTTCTTCAGGTCTCCTGGGACTAACACAGCTACATCACCACTGCCTAAGGCAGGAAAAAACAAGCAGGGGCTGCTCTGACCAGAGAAGGAGACTGTGGAAGCTCAGTCAGAAGAGAGGTTTCTGTTTATCTTTTCATTGCTGCTCATGGGCGTAGACAACTAGGGATGTGGGCCAGGCTTTAGCCTCTCCAAAAATTTAAGGACTGCATCAATAAAGGAAACATTGACTTTGGAACAGAAGTTTGTCCGCTTTTGATAAAGTGAGATAAACAAATGTAGTCATGTATCAGAGAGTAGCCGTGTTAGTCTGGATCTGTAAAAGCAGCAAAGAGTCCTATGGTACCTTATAGACTAGCAGACGTATTGGAGCATGAGCTTTCGTGGGTGAATACCCACTTCGTCGGATGCATGTCTATAAAGTGCCACAGGACTCTTTGCTGCTTTTACAAATGTAGTCATGGTGCAAAACTACTCATTAAAGCAATGTTCAACAGTTATTACAGCCACCACCTCCCAAATAAAAAAAAGTTGTCTATGTCCCTGCTGTTTGTATCCTGGTAGGGGAACATTTTCATTTATGGATGGTATTTGTCACTGAGAGGAGAGGCCTGAGGGCCTGGAGTAGTTTGCCCTGTGACAGATACATGAAGTATTTCATTTCCAGACCACTGGTTCAAGTCTAGCCTGGGGCAACAGTGACTGGCAGTCGATGACTGTTCAGTGGTTTATGTGAAATGAGACAGGCTGAGAGCAGTTCTGTGTGGAAAGCAACAGAGGGTCCTGTGGCACCTTTGAGACTAACAGAAGTACTGGGAGCATAAGCTTTCATGGGTAAGAACCTCACTTCTTCAGATGCAAGTAATGGAAATCTCCAGAGGCAGGTATATATCAGTGTGGAGATAACGAGGTTAGTTCAATCAGGGAGGGTGAGGTGCTCTGCTAGCAGTTGAGGTGTGAACACCAAGGGAGGAGAAACTGTTTCTGTAGTTGGACAGCCATTCACAGTCTTTGTTTAATCCTGATCTGATGGTGTCAAATTTGCAAATGAACTGGAGCTCAGCAGTTTCTCTTTGGAGTCTGGTCCTGAAGTTTTTTTGCTGTAAGATGGCAACCTTTACATCTGCTATTGTGTGGCCAGGGAGGTTGAAGTGTTCTCCTACAGGTTTTTGTATATTGCCATTCCTGATATCTGACTTGTGTCCATTTATCCTCTTGCGTAGTGACTGTCCAGTTTGGCCAATGTACATAGCAGAGGGGCATTGCTGGCATATGATGGCATATATAACATTGGTGGACGTGCAGGTGAATGAGCCGGTGATGTTGTAGCTGATCTGGTTAGGTCCAGTGATGGTGTTGCTGGTGTAGATATGTGGGCAGAGTTGGCATCGAGGTTTGTTGCATGGGTTGGTTCCTGAGTTAGAGTTGTTATGATGCGGTGCGTGGTTGCTGGTGAGAATATGCTTAAGGTTGGCAGGTTGTCTGTGGGCGAGGACTGGCCTGCCTCCCAAGGTCTGTGAAAGTGAGGGATCATTGTCCAGGATGGATTGTAGATCACTGATGATGCGTTGGAGAGGTTTAAGCTGAGGACTGTAGGTGATGGCCAGTGGAGTTCTGTTGGTTTCTCTTCTGGGCCTGTCTTGTAGCAGGAGGCTTCTGGGTACACGTCTGGCTCTGTTGATTTGTTTCTTTATTTCCTTGTGTGGGTATCGTAGTTTTGAGAATGCTTGGTGAAGATCTTGTAGGTGTTGGTCTCTGTCTGAGGGGTTGGAGCAGATGCGATTGTACCTCAGTGCTTGGCTGTAGACAATGGATCGTGTGGTGTGACCGGGGTGGAAGCTGGAGGCATGAAGGTAGGCGTAGCGGTCGGTGGGTTTTCGGTATAGGGTGGTGTTAATGTGGCCATCGCTTATTTGTACGGTGGTGTCCAGGAAGTGGACCTCCCGTGTAGATTGGTCCAGGCTGAGGTTGATGGTGGGGTGGAAGCTGTTGAAAGCATGGTGGAATTCTTCCAGGGCCTCCTTCCCATGGGTCCAGATGATGAAGATGTCATCAATATAGCGTAGGTAGAGAAGGGGCATGAGTGGACGGGAGCTGAGGAAGCGTTGTTCCAGGTCAGCCATAAAAATGTTGGCATATTGTGGGGCCATGCGGGTGCCCATAGCGGTGCCACTGGTCTGGAGGTATATATTGTCACCAAATTTGAAATAATTGTGCGTGAGGATAAAGTCACAGAGCTCAGCAATAAGTTGTGCTGTGTCATCATCAGGGATACTGTTCCTGACAGCTTGTATTCCATCTGTATGTGGGATGTTTGTGTAGAGAGCCTCTACATCCATGGTGGCTAGGATGGTGTTTTCTGGGAGGTCACCAATGCATTGTAGTTTCCTCAGGAAATCTGTGGTGTCACGGAGATAGCTGGGAGTGCTGGTGGCGTAGGGTCTGAGTAGGGAGTCCACATATCCAGACAGTCCTTCAGTGAGAGTGCCAATGCCCGAGATGATGGGGCGTCCAGGATTTCCAGGTTTGTGGATCTTAGGTAGTATGAGTGGAGGCAGCTGTCTTCTAACAGCCCTCTTCTTGTTGGCAGGATCAGAGGTCAAGATCTGAATGGGCCTACAGACAGAACTCCCCACTCATCCCAGAAAGTTATTCTATCCCATTTCTGAGCACATAGTCGAAAGCACAAATTGTCTTTGGGAGTGAGACCCCCGGGAGGGGGTGTTCTATTTTTTTAACCTGTCACAGGGTATCCAATGGTCACTATCATGCTGCCTTCCCCTTCTATTACTCTGTTTATCCACTGCTAAAGGGAGCCTGCTGCCAGTAAAGGAAGCAGTGACAGGAGCTAGGTGTAGTGCACTAAACTCTCCCTACCCTCAAGACTCACAACTCCCCTAAAACCCATTATACCCTGGTGCCTAGCAGAGAGAAGGAAGGAGAGAGCCAAGACTGGTACAGGGAGCTTAGGGCCAGAAGGGGCCATTAGATATCTGTTCTGACCTTCTGTCTATTACATTTAATCCAGTTACCCCTGTAACCCTGATTCCTTAAGTCCCTTTGAGTCCAGTGGTTGGACTAGAGTCACGGCCTCTCTTTCAAATATCCCACTTTTCAAGAGAAAAGTCACTCACTTTAGTCCCACAGTTCCCTACTTTCTATTCACCTTTGGTGTCCCCTTACATTTATTGTGGAAAGTTATTGACACCACAACTAAAGAATCATTGCACTGAAGTGATAGAACGGACTGTTTACTCTCATGGAGTGAATCCCATGGCATTTTATCATTCTTCAAGCAGGAAGGTATGTTCCCACTCTTTTGGAACTTGGTCACACATTGCTACCCACATTTGGGCCCAGGAAAGTTGAGTGCTATGGAGCAGAGGAATCCTATCCAGTACTTGATCTAAGGCCTCATCTACATACAGAATTGCACCAGTTTTACTAAAATCCACTTAAAACCAATTTCATTAAACTGGTACACAAACCCATCCATTTAAACCAGGATTTTATCAAATTCTTATGGAATTAGGAAAACCAAAATAAGCCTAGTTTAGACCAAAGTAAGTGTCCATGCAAGGGTTTGCATCAGTTTAATTAAATTAGTTTAAAATCATATCTTTAGTTAAACTAATGCAACCTGGACTACAAGGCCTACCTGTTTTACAGACTATCCAATGTGTACAGTTTATTCTAGAGCACCTAAAGCAACAGTTAAACACTCAGTAACATCGCTGCCTGCAGCAAAAACTTCTGCACAATTACCCTAGGCGAGGCTGAGATTCTGTCCATTTTATATATTTTTATTTTAATATTAAATGAGGCTAAGATCCTTTGCAAACTCACCAACAAGATACAGTATGAATTTTCTTCTCACCAGCATAACAGGAAAATATTCTTTTATTCATGACTTTTGGACCAGAGTAGGAATTTTAAAGCAAACCTTCAAACTAGCTGCTCACTCATACACATACACATGCATAGCCCCAATTTCTGATACTGTATTGGAAATCTGGTCATTTATTACACAGCTAAGAAGACCCACCAATTTCTCTGTCTTAATCAATGTGTACTATCCCCATGATGGAAGGAAGTCAGAGGCTTCACATTTAAAAGTACCTACTCTTCTTGATACACGTATCACCACCAGTGCTAATGGGAACATGTGCTGATGGGAAGGAGATCATTTTCTTCATTTCGTATTCACCCAGAGAGAGACAAGGTGGGTGAGGTAATATATTCTATTTATTCACCCATACGCACCAGCTTCATCACCATCATCACTGAAAGCCTGGTCATTTCTAGAATTACAGTTAGACTTCAATAGAAAGTGACCCACTGGTTAAATCTCAATCAGTCTTTTCTGTATATCACCATCTTTGTGGAATCCATTCACTAAATCCAACCTGGTTTTTAATATGAAGTACTGCTGCTATCCTTGGACCCACAGATTGCTATAATCAAGAGGGCAAACGGCTACAAATGCTTCTTTCAAATCTCTGTTAAAAAAGCAATTACAGAATGTGACTGGCCAGTATAGCTTTCAATTGAAGCAGTTTAAAAAATAAAAAGTGAGTGATTCTTGGAAAGAACATTCTGCTGTTTTCACAGAAGAGCAACTCTAGATGGGTCGTACAGAGATTTTGAAGCACTCAAGATCCACAGCAATCACAAGAGGAGTTAAAAGTCACGGCAGTATCAGGAGGTCACAGTTTCAAAAGCTCTTTCAAGTTCAATTTTCTTGCTTGAACTTTCTCCCCCACCCTCCCCCCGGGTGACAGTTTGGGAAATCTCTCTTTGTACAACTTACACATTCTGTTTGGTATTACGGACTCTCTATATGTATGGGGGCGGGGTCATTAAACCTTGATGGTTTTCTCTTCAAATGGAGGTACCCTATGTCAATGAGCTAGCTAGCACTCAGAAAAAAGGGGACTTGCAGATATGGGGGTGATTAAAGAATCCCCACTCTTTTCAGATCACTGTAAACACTGACTGAAAGGGTCAAAGAGACGGTACTCCATGGTCCAGAGAAGAAGCCAAACGCTACAGAGGTTATGTGGAGACAGGAGAGAATCCTACCACCTCAGAGCAGTGTTTCTCAACCTTTTTGATACTCGTGACCAGCTTGCTGTCTTCCTAAACTGTGTCAGGCAGATCTCAGGGACCGGTGCCTGTCCACGGGCCGGTCATTGAGAAAGATTGCCTTAGAGGACTTTGATTAAATCATAGGAACAGAGGACACAGGACTGAAAGAGGCCTTCTGGGTTACTGAGTCCTGTCCCCAGATATCGCAGGGAATCCTGCCCTCTAATCCCATCCAGAAATTTATCAAGCTCCAGCTTAAAACTAGATAGGCTGTTTGCCCTATTGGAAGGCTGTTGCAGAACTTCACTCCTCTAGTGGTTAGAAGAAGGTTTCTAATTACCAGCTTAAATTGCTTCATAGCCAGTTTATACCCATTTGTTGTTGTGCCGTTTCTCAAATCCCAAAGAACACACAGGAGTGGTGAGGAATCTCAGGCAGGGAATGGTGTACGAGCATCAGAGCATGGCTGCAACATAACCACCATTGCTGGCCAACTGTGGCACTCCTGGTGCTCCCTGCCTCAGTTTCCTTCCCCAAGATGGGTCTCCTCAGTTCTCCACACACCAGTACATGCTGGAGATGTGGTTTAGCCCTCTGGCCAAGTCACAAACAAAACTTAACCCCTTCTGGGGTTGCAAAAGTCCAACTAAGAAGTCCCAACAAACAAAAAGGTTTTTCTGCTCTTTGGGGCTTCTCTTCAGTCTGCCCTCTGGGCCCTGTTCCCAGCCACTTTCTGGGCTACCTTTGAGAGTCCTTCTAGCTCTGGGACAGAGCATTCATCCCCCAGTCTGGTTCCTCTAGAGTACCACTCTCCGTCCCTCCTGTACTCTGTTCCTTGTGTCTTTCCTGGCTCTGGTATAGAGCACTGGGCCCCAAAGCTGGTTCCCCTGGAATACCTGGCCTCCTGCAGACCCTAGCTCAAGGCCTTCCATTGCTTTTTACAGATTCAGACTAACACGGCTACCCCTCTGATACTTGATACCATATACCGTTGCTTTTATAGATTTTTTCCCCTAGGAAAAAATGTTTCAGTGCTCTTAGAAAAAGGAAAACAATAGTCGTAAGAATAGGACAAATCCTGAAGTATTTACTTGCTTGAGTGGAAGTTTGAGTAAGAACTTTGGGATTTCATTCAAAATTAAAAATAAAATGCCCCCAGATCAGCATTCATGAGCATTGTAAAACCAGTGTGCATGATAGAAAAATATAAGAAGATAAAGAGATTGTTTTCATACTTCCAAGGGAGAGTTGCAAACAGAGGGAGAGGAAGGAGAATATTTTTTTTAAATTATGCAAAGATCCTTGGACTGTCTCCTTAACTCTTAATATCCTTGTTTTTGTCAGCTTGTATGTAATTTTAATTGGTTTAACTTTCAGTGTTAACATTTAATAAGTAAATCAGGATGACATTGGTATCAAAGTTGATATCAAAGATGTATTATCTCTTTTTGCTTGTGATTCACAAGTCCTATAGCAAGCTGATACAGTGATAAGTGGTGGAGATATCATCTAGTCATTTAATTGTAGTTGAGTCAGTTAATTGTAGTAAACATAACATCTTGTTCGGAATGCTAAGGTAGATTCAACATGGTGAGAACCATAGATAAAAGATGCATTAAAGCATTTCAAATTCAATCATTAGGTTTCATTGCACCCATCTGCTACCAGAAAATATAATTGGAAACTTGATTCATTGACCTTTAACTGTCATTTTGGACTATGGTTTTTAAACCCATATTTTCAAGTCAGAGTTAATTTGATAAGAGCAATGCCCACTACATTTTAATGCAATTATTTTTTGTGCAATTTTAACAAAAAAATATAATCAGGTTTTAATGGTCTGTTGTATATTCTGCTAATCCAGTCAAAGTAGTTATTTAATACTTTATGTGGTTAAAAGCAACTAATGTTCAACTTCATTAAGGCCTCTGTTAAATAGGAGGCTTGCTGAACTTTTTACTGTTATTTTATGCACAAACTACTACCTCTTATTAATTATTTCCAGGGGTCCATGTTACACTAAAATTATACTTACAAGCTCCAATCACACCAAGATTATATAGCATGACACAGAGGCTAAATAAGCACTGAAATTACATAGCGCTTCAGGTATTCATTCCTAAAGCATGCTTAGTTTCATAACCTTTCTTGTATTTTTCCTGGCACAGATTCTGTCTCATACAGGGGGGATAGTACACACATATCCCCTAGCACTTCTCCTACATGTGTGG
>NC_048305.1:98181776-98294160 GCF_013100865.1 Trachemys scripta elegans | reverse complement strand
CGGCGCTTCCCCAGCGCAGCTGGGGAAGCGCCGGCCGGGGGCGCAGGGTCTGGGGGCTGCCCGGCAAACCGTGAAGCCGGTAGCGCTCGGGCAGCCCTTTCCATGTGGCTGGGAGTGGGAGGGAGGAGGGGGCGGAGTTAGGGCAGGGAAGGGGCGGAGTTGGGGCGGGGCTGGGGTGGGGAAATGGGCGGGACCAGGACCCGTGGAGGGTCCTCTTTTTTTATTTATTAGATATGGTAACCCTACTCAAACCACTGAGCTATCCCCTCCCCTAATTGATTAGCAACGAAACAACGTTAACCGGGACAACTTTAAGTGAGGCGTTACTTTATTTATTTATTTATTTATTTATTTTTACCAAAAAGGTAAAAGGGCCTTGACTTTTTCAGATTAAATACAAAAACCAGAGCCAACCCACTCATTTAAGATCTATGCTATGTGTTTATTTTTTAATGTAACAGCTGGGATATACCAGCTAAATCTTCTCTCAAGAAACTTCATTCTGCCTCCCTAAATTATTATTATTTACATTCTGTTGGTTCCTATAATGTGCTAGCAACATCCACACACATAGGAAGCAATAGTTCCTGCCCCAAAGAGTAGCCAGGGGCTCTCCTGGTTTCAACCAAATACCTCCTATCCTAAATTGTCATATAGTGGTGCTGTACACCATTAAACAGCAGCTAAATTTCATTCAGGTGGCTGCATTTCAGTGGTTGATGAAGTTATCTGCCCATCTCCCCTTTTCAGCCTCTCATGTGGGTAGTGAGGCTTAAATTTGTGAAATGCTTTGAGATCCTTGGATTAAATGGTTGGTATAAATTTTAAGTATCCCCTGGGAATGACTTTCCCTTTTCCTTATTTAACTCCATCCAGAAAGGACATGACCAGACTCTCCCAACTGGTGTCCTCGGTGAATCAGGGCTAGTCCAAGAGAGAGGATGAAGCCAACCTCTCTTTCTGGGCTACCCTTTCCACTGTTAGCATGAATATTACATTGACGTTTATTGCTGGGAGTGCAAGCAACCAGCTGCCAGGAGGTATGAATAAGCAGAATAAACGTTGATATATTGTTAAGGATCCTTTTGAACTTTTAAACAAACCTTTTAACATCTTTGCAAAAGACAACAGGAACTTTGGCATGGAAATCTGACTCCACATCTGAGTAAAAAGCTAAACAAGGAAGAGAAGACAAAAATTTTAGATATAAAAGTCTTACATAGCTCTCCCTAATTGTTTCTTTTAGCTGCTAGATTCAAATTAAGTACATTTAAGTTGCAGGTGCCATGTGTCTAAATATTTTCTGATCACTTTGGATTCTCACCACCACTACAGTACATTCAGTAAGGAGGAAAGGTTACAGTAACTATGGTTCTTCAAAACGTATTGTTCACAAAGACTACATTCTTGGTAGTCCTTGTGAACTCCTCATGCATCAGATTCTTTTTTGCCCAGCAATGTCCACTGGGGCTGCATCTGCCCCTTCAATATCCTCCCATCCCCTCACCCAATGGCATAAAGGGCTAAGGAAGCCTACAAATCCCTCAATTCCTTTGCCAATACAGAACCCCAAAGGAGTAGGACTCTATAGTAGCGGGAAAGGAGGTTGGAGCATGAAATCCAAATGGACAATACATCGTTAAGAACCACAGTTATTGTAAGGTAAGTAATCGTTCTTTCTTCTTTGAGTGATGGTACACATGGATTCCACTCTTGGTGACAAACAAGCAGTTACCTGTTTGCTTGGAAGTGGATCAGCGAAGTCTTACTTAAACAATAACTGCAGAACAAGCCTGTGAAAATGAGCATCCAATGTTGGAACCTCTACCGAAGAACAGTGTCTTGGAAATGTGTAGACTGTGTAGAGCTCCACATAGCTCCACATAGCTGCCCTACAAATTCCGGAAATTGGACATACTTCAAACAGGCAGCACAGGCTGCTTAAGCTCTATTGAAATGAGTCTAATATATCTAGGTGTATCTAACCTGGCTAATTCTCTAACCAGTGAGTAAGTATGGAATAGCCCTTTGAGGAACTTTGATACCATCAGGTTGGGGGGGGAAGGGGAGCCATGACTTTCGAGGCATATGGTATGGTAAGCCAAAATTGCTACAAGATGGCCCTTAACAGAACTGAACAAAAGGCCAGCCTGTTTTAAGTGCGATAGGTAGTTGAGGGTCTTTGGTATTAAGGCCTGGATCAGGTCCAGAACCTTTTGAGCTGCCCATATTGAGAACATCTTCCATTTGGAAGAACATATATTTCTGGTTTATGTTTTCCTGCTCTCTATCAGCACTTCCTGGACCTGGAGGGGACAGTCTATCTATGGTAGTCAGCCAGCAAACAGCCACACGGTCAGTTGCAGTGACTTCAGGTCTGGGTGGAGTATCTGGCTGTGGTGCTGTGAGATCACTTTTGGGCAGTCTGGGAGCTAGATCAGTGGCTGAATGGACATGTGTATAGTTCTGTCAGCCAAAACTTGCTAGTGCAGAATATTAGACTAATCGTGGCTTTGTCTCTTGATTTTGGAGGTTACCCTGGGGAGGAGGGAAAATTTGTGAAAATGCATACAGAACGCCATGAGATCCTTGCAGAAGGAAGACATCCAGTTACTACCTCAGGTTCACAACCCCTTTGGAACAAAAGTTCTGGCTCTTTGCATTGACACTGGGGGCAAACAGGCCTATCAGATGGTTCCCCCAACGCAAGAATATCGGCTTTATGATGGACTTCCTCAATGTACACTTATGTGTGGTAACAGACTGAGTGCCAGGATGTTGCTGACTCCTAGGAGATGAAGAACCATTGGGATTATCCCGTAATCATGGCACCATGTCCAGAGCTTCATAGTTTCTAGAACTAGGAGGAACAAGTGTGCACCACCTTACTTGTTTATATAGACCATTCTTGACATATTGTCCATCACAATCTGCACTATGGAGTTTTGGAAAACAGGTAGGAAGGACATACAGGTTAGTGTGATACATTGATGTGAAACACTGTATTTTCTAGGGACCAAGTTCCTTGCATCTTTAGATGGTCTGGGTGGGCTCCCCAAGCCTGTTCCTGACACATCTGTGATTAGAGTCCTTGTAGGGAGGGAACCCACTGCACACATTTGTAGGTTCCTTCCACCATCTGAGTTCTGTGATGATGTGAGATGGAATCATGATCTTCTCATACATCTGGTGTTTTGCCAGGGAACAGACCAATGTGAGCCAGAGTTGGAATGGCCAGAGATGATGTCTGGCAAGTGCCATCACATACATCCATACTGATATATGGCCTAGCACCCCAGACATATCTGACTCATCATAGACAGGTTTGATTCTATCCCAACCACTAGTGACTGCACTGAAATCTGGAGCCAATTATGGCTCTTTTGCACTCTATCGCGTGCAATATGGTAAGATGATTTTTTTAGAGCATACCAAGAGTGGGGGAGGGATAGCTCAGTGGTTTGAGCATTGGCCTGCAAAACCCAGGGTTGTGAGTTCAATCCTTGAGGGGGCCACTCAGGGATCTGGGGCAAAATCAGTACTTGGTCCTGCTAGTGAAAGCAGGGGGCTGGACTCAATGACATTTCAGGGTCCCTTCCAGCTCTAGGAGATAGGTATATCACCATATATTTATTTATAACTGAGAGAACACACTTCTATATGCATCTGAAGAAGTGGGCTGTAGTCCACAAAAGCTTATGCTCTAATAAATTTGTTAGTCTCTAAGGTGCCACAAGTACTCCTGTTCTTTTTGAGAGAACACAGTGTCAATTCCAGGCTTGCTGCCATCTCCTTCTGGGATCTGCACTGCTTCAGCCAGTTGTCCAGGTAAGAGTAGATATGAATGCCCTTCCTGCTGAGATGTCCCACAACTATCACTAGGCACTTCATAAAGACTCTTGGTTCCATGGAGTCCAAATGGCAGTACCTCATACTAGTAATGAGTGCGCCCACCATGAATCTTAGATACTCCCGATAAGAAGGATGGATGGCTATGTGGAAGTACATATCCTGGACATCAAGAAACACTCATCAGTCTTGAGAAATGTACACAAGCATTACCATCCTGAATCTGAGGTGGTGTGTATACACATTCAGTCTCTGCAGGCCTAGGATAGGGCAAAAACCACCTTTCTTCTTTGGGATAAGGAAATATTGGGTGTAGTATCTCTTCTTTGCCTCCTAGACAAAGCAATGAGGCCATTTCTATTTATAACAGGACCCCTGCAAATGTATAAGGAAGAGAGCAGGGTGGGGTAAGAGTGGAAGTATATAGTATATAGGGTAGCTTTGGGCAATGATGACTAATGCCCATTGTAAGCTGTGATGGCCACATGGGCCTGGGGAAAGCAGCAAGATGGTTCCTGAAAGTGGGAGAAGGCTCTGGATTGGCTTTAGGTATGATTCGACACTCCTGCCTGTTAAAACTGCTGCCTCCGAGAGGCTTGCCAAGGATGGGCAAGATGGGAATCCCCTGAAGCATCTGGGCTTCTGTCTGTGTTGCTACTCTGTCAACTCCAGATGTAAGAAGCAGTTGTCTCTTTGCTGGGACTGATGCTTGTATAGTTTTCTATAGAGAGCCAGTGTGTAGATTCCCAGTGTCCCTTAAGTCACTGAGAGAGTGTAGGCTTTAGTCTGTTCTCTGGCTGATGAGCTCCAATCCCTCAAAGGGCAGGTCCTCTACAATAGCCTGTACTTTGCACGATACCTTGCCCAGTGCTTGGAACCATGAGGCCCATCTCATTGTGACAACCCTGGCCATTGACCTTGTGGACGTATCAAACGCACCATGGCGGCCTATAATGATCTCACGACCACCTGAGACTCTTCTGAGATATCTTTTTAACTCTTCACGGTCTGCTTTGGACGTAACTATCTTGAGTAATTTTGTATCACCGCCAAACTTTGCCAACTCACTGTTTACCCCTTTTTACATATCATTTTTTCCTCTAACTGCCTCTTTTACTCTGATGTTTAGCCATGGTGGCATTTTTTGGTCCTCTTATTATTTTATTTGGGGTATACATTTAATTTGAGCCTCTTTTATGGTGTTTTTTAAGTTTCTATGTGGCTTGCAGGCATTTCACCCGTGTGATTTTTCTTGTAATTTCCTTCTTGAAGTTAAAAGCTATTGTCTAGGGCTTCTTTGGTATTTTCCCTCCACAAAGATGTTAAATTTAATTACATTATAGTCACTATTACTGATCAGTTCAGCTATATTCACCTCTTGGACCAGATCCTGTGCTTTACATAGAACTAAACTAAGAATTGCCTCTTCCCTTGTGGTTTCCAGGAGTAGCTACTCCAAGAAGCAGTCAGTGTCAGCAGGGCCGGCTCTAGGATTTTTGCCGCCCAAAGCAAAAACAATTTTGGCCGCCTGGGAGGGAGGGGGAGACTCCAAGTGGCCGAGGCGTGGGCGCCGCTTCTCCCCCTCCCTCCCTGGCTCCCAAGCCTGGGAGCGAGGGGGAGCAGCGGCGCGCGAAACGGCCGCTCGGGATCTCCCCCTCCCTCCCAGGTTTGAGAGCCAGGTTTGAGAGCCTGGGAGGGAGGGGGAGACCCTGAGCCGCCGCTGCGCGCGAAACAGCTGATTCGCGCGCCGCTGCTCCTCCTCCCTCCCAGGCTTGAGAGCCTGGGAGGGAGGAGGAGAAGTGGTGCCCGCGCCACGGCCACTCGGAGTCTCCCCCTCCCTCCCAGGCTCTCAAACCTGGGAGGGAGGGGGAGATCCCGAGCGGCCGCGGCGCGCGAAACAGCTGTTTCGCGCGCCGTGGCAGCAGCAGCGGAGGTGAGCTAGGGCGGCCGGGGCACATTTTTAGGGGCGGCATTCTGGCGCCGGCCATGCCGCCCCTAAAAATGTGCCGTCCCAAGCACCAGCTTGTTTTGCTGGTGCCTAGAACCGGCCCTGAGTGTCAGTCTAGCACCATTCACTAGCATTAAACTGACTGAAAAAGGCTACAGTAAAACATAAAATCTCTATCCTTTCTGTAATTAAAATATTCTGTGTGCTTTTTGTTGTATTTTTCCCAGCAATGTTATTACAAAAAGCAGTTACGTAAGCAAGCATCAATTACGGTTAACTTACCACAGTTTTTTAAAATGTCAAGCACCTGTATCAGAACATCTGGGTGACTCATCTAAAAATGAGGACCAAACAAAATTAGGACAGGTTATTTTAGTCAGAAACTGAATAACTGAATTTTATAATTAGTTTAACACCATTTAAGTTGTACAATTTAAATACATAATGTTTATCGTAAATTTTCCTATAATAATTCATTGTACTCATCTACTGATATTTATGAAAGATGTTAAATATGTTCATCTACTCCATGAAAATGGGTGCTAATAAATAATTCAGACAGCTTTCTCTTTTAAGTTATATTCTATGAACTCTTCTGGTAAACACATCTGCTCCATCTACACATTAAAAAATAATCTGAATATTTTTGAAATCTGAATCCTCTGATATGGTGTATGTTCAGCTGTAAGTGTTGGCTCTTTACTCCTGGGGGAATTCTGTGCCACTGCACATGCGCAGACTTTATGTCCCCCAATTATTTCTTTGCTTCCCTGTAGAAAAATGACTTTCTGACTGGGAAACAAAGGGAAGCCACAAGAACAGTAATGCAACCCTCCCCAGCAGTATGTTTTGGGTGCCCAGGACAGCCGGCAGAGAAGTAAATCAGTGTGGGGCAGGAGGCAGGACTCAGGAAGAACCGGCTGGTGGCTCCTACCCGGCGCCGAGCTCAGCTGCTGGGCTGGGGAGGATGGGACTTCCTCTTCCCCTGCACGGCATCCGGAGCTGGGTCAGACCCACCCCCAGATTTCTCCCCCAGCTGCAGGAAGCTAGGCAAACTCCTCCTTCCTCCCCCACCCCTCCCCCTTCTTGCACTCATCACTCCTCAGCTGCAGGGAGCTGCTACCCCATCCGCCCAACCCCCATGCATCCAGATCCCCTCGTACCCAGGCCCTCCCAATGAGCCTCAGCCCCCTGCACTCAGAACCCCCCCCAATGAGTCCCACTCCCCCTGTACCACCCCAATGAGCCACTCGCACCCCCCTGCCGAGCTCTATCCCCCACACCCAGACCCCACCCCCCTCGCTGAGCCCTAACCACCTTCATCTGGACCCCTCTGCAGAGTTCCATTACCATTGCACCCAGAAACCCCCAAACCCCTGTGCCTCCAGATACCCTCCGCACCCGGATACCCCACTGAGCCGTCCACACCCAGATTGCCACACACAGAACCCTCTCAACTCACACCTGGATCCCCGCAACACTGAGCCCCTCCATACTTGGATCCTGCCTTGCTGAGCCTGCCTCCCACACCTGGTGCACCTGGCATGGAGGGGCAGGGCCTGGGGTGTTTCTGAGGCAGGTCCAGTCCTTTCACTGTCAGGGTTGGGTGCAGTCTCACCACTGAATCTGTGTCCAGGAAGGAGGACAGGGAAAAGCTGCACAGTGATCTCCAGCCTCTGTGCAGCCAGTGGCCTGTGCTCACCAATGCCGTGCTGGAGCCTCTACATTTATTTGACAAATAACACTTGCAGAATTTTGCAGAATTTTAAAATATTATGGGCAGCATTTTCATTTTTTGACATAGAATTTTTTGGCGCAGAATGCACTCAGGAGTAGCTCTTGAGCTTGTCAAATAAATAAATAGCATGAAGTTTGGTTTACTTAATGAATTTTGTTAAAGTAACACATTTTTATACATGGAAAAAATCTTATTTTTCAGAAACCTAATATACTTATCAAAACAATATTTTAAAGGTGAACTGGAAATAGTTTACCAAAAATGAGTTAATAATTTATTTTTATGTGCTCCGAGACCCAACTAACAACAGACATGGGGTACTGAGCATATATTTGCTTTAAGTGTAGCTCCAGCTGATCCTAATGGCTGCAACACCTCAGAATGCAATACTCAGATATGCACCCCAAAGTACCAACACAGATGTCATGACCTTCACTGGAACAAAAGAGCCAATGGTAGTAAGGTTTTTGAGTATGTTTTGGGGGTGTTGGGGATTTTTTTGTTTTACTTATGTGTTTTGTTTCTTACATTACTTTTGTATTAAGTTAAAGATGATCACCCCATGTATTATAAAAATGCACCAATAACCTTAGCCTCCTAAGGGCCAGCTCCATTATTCTGGAGGAGTTTTCGGTATTTGTGATATCTGGGATGTGACAGCAACAAGGAGCTGAATAGAATATAAAAGGAAATATGATGGCAATTTTAAGACAACTTTCCATAAAATTTGTGTGTTTAGTGACTTTTCAACACTTACTATTTGGGCATCCTGTACATAAAAATACACAGTTTATTTGGGGTAAATTATTTGCATTCAATTTCTAATGCTTAGAAGCAGATTCAGTAGAATAGAAAAGAAAATGGCTAGTAGCCCACATAAAGCTGCAAAAAAATGAAAGTAAAGCTACCATGTAGATGTAATTTTCTTGAAATGATGCAAAATGATAAAACTTTTGTCAATTTGACTTACAATTAGGGCTGTCAAGCAATTAAAAACATTAATCACAATTAATTGCGCTGTTAAACAATAACAGAATAACATTTATTTAAATATTTTGGCTGTTTTCTACATTTTCAAATATATTGATTTTAATTACAGCACACAATACAAAGTGTACATTGCTCACTTTATATTTATTTTATTACAAATATTTGCACTGTAAAAACAAATAGTATTTTTCAATTCACCTAATACAAGTACTGTAGTGCAATCGCTTTATCATGAAAGTTGAACTTACAAAAAATTAGAATTATGTGCAAAAAAAAAAAAAACTTAATTCAAAAATAAAACAATATAAAACTTTAGAGCATACAAGTCCACTCAATCCTACTTCTTGTTCAGCCAATCATTCAGACAAACAAGCTTGTTTACATTTGCAGGAGATAAAGCTGCCCGGTTCTTGTTTACAATGTCACCTGAAAGTGAGAACAGGCATTCTCACGCAGGGGCGGCTCTATGTATTTTGCCGCCCCAAGCACGGCAGTCAGGCAGCTCTCGGCGGCGCGCCTGCGGGAGGTCTGCTGGTAACACGGATTCGGTGGCATGCCTGCAGGAGGTCCACCGGTCCCGCGGCTTCTGCGTACCCACCGTCGAATTGCCGCCGAAGCCACAGGACCGGCGGACCTCACGCAGGCATGCCGCCGAAGGCTCCCTGACTGCCGCCCCCACAGCGATCAGCAGGCCGCCCCCCGCGGCTTGCCACCCCAGGCACGCGCTTGGTGTGCTGGTGCCTGGAGCCACCCCTGTTCGCACGGCACTGTTGTAGCCGGCGTCGCAAGATATTTAGGTGCCCAATGCGCTAAAGATTCATATATCCCTTCATGCTTCAACCACCATTTCAGAAGACATGCGTCCATGCTGATGACAGGTTATGCTCAATAATGATCCAAAGCCGTGCGGACCGATGCATGTTTATTTTCATCATCTGAGTCAGATGTCACCAGCAGAAGGTTGATTTTCTTTTTTGGTGCTTGGGTACTGTAGTTTCCACATCAGAGTGTTGCTCTTTTAAGACTTCTGAAAGCATGCTCCATACCTCCTCCCTCTCAGATTTTGGAAGACACTTCAGATTCTTAAACCTTGGATCAAGTGCTGTAGCTATCTTTAGAAATCTCACACTGGTACCTTCTTTGCGTTTTGTGAAATCTGTAGTGAAAGTGTTCTTAAAACGAACAACATGTGCTCGGTCATCATCCAAGACTGCTATAACATGAAATATATGGCAGAATGTGGGTAAAATAGAGCAGGAGACATACAATTCTCCCCCGAGTTCAGTCACAAATTTAGTTAACGCATTATTTTTTTTTAAACGAGTGCCATCACCATGGAAGCATGTCCTCTGGAATGGTGGCCGAAGCATGAAGGAGCATACGAATGTTTACCATATCTGGCACATAAATACCTTGCAATGTCGGCTACAAAAGTGCCATGAGAATGTCTATTCTCACTTTCAAGTGACATTGTAAATAAGAAATGGGCAGCATTATCTCCTGTAAATGTAAACAAATTTGTTTGTCTTAGCAATTGGCTGAACAAGAAGCAGACTGAGTGGACTTGTAGGCTCTCAACTTTTACACTGTTTTGTTTCTGAGTGCAGTTGTAACAAAACAAAACAAAAAATTTACATTTGTAAGTTGCACTTTCATGATAAAGAGATTGCACAACAGTACTTGTATGAGATGAATTGAAAAATACTATTTCTTTTGTTTATCATTTTTACAGTACAAATATTTGTAATAAAAAATAATAATATAAAGTGAACACTGTACACTTTGGTATTCTGCATTGCAAGTCAAATTAATATATTTGAAAATGTAAAAAACGTCCAAAAAATTTAATAAATTAAAATTGGTATTCTATTGTTTAACAATGCAATTAAAACCACGATTAATCATAATTCATTTTTTTAATCGCAATTAATTTTTTTGAGTTAATCACGTGAGTTAACTGCGATTAATTGACAGCCCTACTTACAATATATCAAAATACCAAATAACGTTCAAACTATGTGCTATTTGCTATCACAACAATTAGGCTTAGTGAAAGATAAAGACAATGGAGCAGATATAACGTGCAGGTTATTGACTCTTTTTAGTTATGACAAGACACTACTTACCTTGGAGGGAAATTTTATGTCAATATTAACATCACTGGTTTTAAAAGCAAATCTAGTTAGACAGGAGCCATACATCCTCAGTGAACACTCTGGAAAACAGAGAAAGGCTTTGTAACTGGGCTAGCCGCCTCCAGTACGCCCCCTCGTGGCCTAGGGTAGCCTGCCTCATTTTCCCCTCTTGAACTGTTCTAATAAAATTTCCCGTAAGGCTTTGTCTTGGTCAAAAACAGCCCTCTTTGAAGACTAGGTTTATTAAAACTCAAAACCCCAAAACAAAGTCCATTCATAAGTCCACACAACCCAAGATTTCTCTTTCTCCTCTCAGGTCTTCCTGCCTGGGGCCTTGGCAGTCTCTCCCCTGTTTGGAAAGGATCTTTCTACATTCATCAATACCGGGAAGGCGGGGAGGGCAGGGAAAGCCAGCAGGAAGTCTTACAGCGTGGGTCAACTGACTTGGCTTGTGCTAGGGGATAAAAAATAGCAGACTAGAGATTCTTATGAGGGCTCTGAGACCTACCCCCTTCACCATGTTTCAGCACAAGCTTAGTCAGTTAACCCAGGCTCTGAGACTTGTTGCCATGAGTCTGTGTTTTTTTAGCAGTGTATATGTATCATCCCAGGCCTTTGCGCCTGGAGAGCTTTCCTCAGTCTCTGCAGACTCTACCACAGCTTCCTGGGCTCTCCCCACTTCACTGCAACTTCCTGCTTCAGGGTTGAATTACCTGATTCAACCCAAGTATGCCTCATTCTGTAATCAAGATTAGTTAGCTACAGCCCTCCTAGCCCTTAAGGGGCAAGACACCCTATTATAGGTTTAAGTGATGATGGGCCAAATTATCCCCTCACTGATGACATTTAAAACTTTCTTGAGACACTATATCTAACCTCAGCAGTTATACTCTAATGAATGATTAATCACCTTCCCCACTCGGTTACTCATTCTAGCCACACTTCCAATGTCAGATTTGTGTCCATTAATTCTTTTGTGGAGAGACTGTCCGCTTTGACACAAATCTGACATCAGGAATCATAATACTCAAAAACTAGTGGGAGAACACTTTAACCTGTCTGGCCATTCAATGACAGACCTACGGGTGGCTATATTACAACAGAAAAACTTCAAAAACAGACTCCAACGAGAGACTGCTGAGCTGGAATTGATATGCAAACTAGACACAATCAACTCAGGATTGAATAAGGACTGGGAATGGCTGAGCCATTACAAACATTGAATCTATCTCCCCTTGTAAGTATTCTCACACTTCTTATCAAACTGTCTGTACTGGGCTATCTTGATTATCACTTCAAAAGTTTTTTTCTCTTACTTAATTGGCCTCTCAGAGTTGGTAAGACAACTCCCACCTGTTTATGCTCTCTGTATGTGTGTATATATATCTCCTCAATATTTATTCCACTCTGTATGCATCCGAAGAAGTGGGCTGTAGTCCACGAAAGCTTATGCTCTAATAAATCTGTTAGTCTCTAAGGTGCCACAAGTACTCCTGTTCTTTTTGCGGATACAGACTAACACGGCTGCTACTCTGAAACAATTTTCACACTCTCACAACAAAGACAATATTGTTCTCTAAATTTTTATGCTGTAATTTTTTTTTTTTTTTATCCTGTAAACTACAGTTAGTGTCATGGTGTTAGTGTATACTTTTTAATAAAGTTTAGGTGGTTATCAAGTAGCACTGTTCCACCTGAGCATCCAATCAACTTTTGTCTGATATACTCCTTTGCCACAAATATTACTCCTTGTATTTACCATGGCATCTGTGCCAAATAATTAGATTAGCAAGTGCCTGTGCATTATTCAACAGTAAAACTTACACACAAAACATAATTGAGCAACCTGGAAACCATCATAGCCACAGAAGTACAGTATCTACTTAAACAATTGTATTTCTAGAGCTACAATGGTTTCTGACCAGTTCAAATACACATTAGGCCTGTTTTAAGCCAGGCAATGGTATCATAAGCAAATACCACTCCATCGCACAAAATTATTTATGAAACATTTTGATGTATTTTATGTAGGAGATAATTATTCTGTGATATTTGTGCTGTAGTCATTGGACAAAATCAGGCTAATCACAAAACTGGGAGTAGTCCCTCCTCCCCACAATTTAGGACATGCTGCTAAAACAATATTAGTTGCCTTTATCCTGGCTGTGATCAAACCAAAGAATCTACAGATTCTCAGGAGAAATCATGGCTTGGTAGAAACTGTTTTCCACATATATACAGAACATTCCACTGACCAGAAGTAATGAGACCCTGTGGAATAGACTTGTGTAGGTTAACCAGGGAGCTAAAATTGTCAAAGTCATCATTTTTCATGCATCCCTGTAAGAGGGGAGTTGACTTCTTTTTTTTATGGTGGACTCTTGTGAACAAAACAAGCCAGAATGTTCAATTGTTCCTGGACTGTTACTGGATAAAACTTTTAGTCAGCATTTGATAAAATTAAAATCCAGAAACCAATTTTTAAAAAGGAGCACAACAAATTGTCTTCCATTTCTAGTATCATTTTCTCTATTTACCATCAGATTTTAGTTAATATGCATAGTGTATGTTTAAGAAGCATAAGAGATCATTACCCCTAAAATGAACAAAAAAGTCTTAATTATTACTACACTTTTATTGAGAAGGAGAAAAAAGTAGCTATTTATCAAACAAAAAAAGATAACATATTAATTTCTAGGCAGTTTTGATATAAATGAAATCTTCTAGAAAAGCTATTGTCTGCCAATGAAAGACCAATACCTCATTCACTGCAGCTTCTCTGATAATTCAACTATTGCTAACATAATGTTGATACATTTGTCTAGCTTCAAATATCTGCTCTCTTGTTTTGAGTCTACCAATTAGCATCATAGGAGATAAGAAGTTAAAGCAAAGAAGGAAAATAAAATCAACAATATAAATTATAGGGACATATATAAATTGGATTTGAAAGTTAAATATTTTGTTAGTGAAGTAACATGAGGGATGGCTAATGTATGAAGATTTACAAAATATGTGATCAAAATAAAGAGTTTACAAAATATATGAGCAAAATAAAGCAAGAGGAGAAGGATGGGTGAAGCTGATACTGAATCTACAGAGAGGTATTATGTAAGTATTTTGGCTGACACAGCAGAGACAGTGTGCATAGCTGTTAAGAACAATAAAGGCATTCAGGTGTTTCTTGGAAGCCATAACAGACCTCCAGAGCTGTAAGAGAAGGAGAAGAGAAGCAATGAAGGCAAAATAAAAAAAATATATATGGAAGGTTTTGATGAAATGAACAAGACAAAAATATTTTCATCAATAAGTAATACTGTAAAAAAAAAAAAAAAAAAGCAACAATGTTATCTAGTCTATTAATTTAAATGGGATTTACATTTTATCTAGAAAGCATATATGGCCTGATTTTAAAAGGTGATCAGCACCTGCAGCTCCCATTGACTTCAGTGGGATTTGTGGGTCATCAGCACTTCTGAATATCAGGCCCATAGTGAATGTTAAACAGAAACTTTCTTGATAATTTTCAAAATTCTGATGTTACTATCCATAACCACCACAGGCCTTTGCAATGCATGGTTCATATTTGGCACGTGCAATAATACTCAAATCACTGAAAGTCCAAAGAAAACAAACTTAAGGCCGTAGTTAATCCCACTAGAAACATACGTCTACCTGGTATAATTATTTAAAGAGATCACTGAGACTGAAATGTCACTGACTGCACACAATCTTTTCCACTAACAGACATGCCATCCTGGTTCTTTATTAATCCCCAGGTTGTTTACAAATTCAGTAAAACTAGTTTATGTCGTTACTGGTGAGGGTCACTCACCACTGAACTTCTAAACTGCCAATGGCATTAAAAAGAGAGAGCACGAACAGTATGAAATAACATTTGGAATTTAGATACTCAGATTTAAACAAAATTATCAACTTCTGCAAGCAATTTTGCTCAGTTGAGGACCCATTGCCCTCATATTTAACATGGAGAGGCCTGTGAGAGCTATGCTCCTTCCGGATTTAAGAGACCTCCACTTCCAGTAAAATAATGAGGACTTGTAGTCTATGTTGCACCTATGTATCAAGGGTGACCTATAAATAAAACTATTGGGGTTGAGTATTTTTTCTTGCTGTTTCTTTTTAATTTTTTTTAAACTTTATTAATTCAAGTCTTGTCTATCCTGACAGATTCCACAGACAATTGGAGAACTGGTAGAGAAAAAGTAAAACGTACTTAATTGAGAAGGGAAGTGACATTTAGTCACACTGTTTAAAACTCTTTGTTTTGTTCACATCTATTTAATTTAAATGCATTATTTAAATGCATCTTACAAATACTTGTAAGAAGAAAGATCTTTGTTATAGCCCCACCACTACGATTAAGGACTGGTACTTTGATCCTAAAAACGTTTGTGTAAAGATAAGCACATATGTAAGGGATTTGTGCAACTGCGAGCTAAATCTCTTTGAGACCTCAAACAAACCGGCTAACAAAACCAGGGAAGGTAAGACTTGACATTCCTGATACTTCTAAAGATATAATAAAGATATTTCAAACAAAATTAACTATTCCACACTGATGAAGAGAGCAAGATTTAACTTGTAATTGTTAGAATAAATTAAGAGAATGTCTTGCATTTAAAGAAAATGAGGGACATCATGCATACCTGGTAAGGGCTGTTGAATAATCTTCTCCATCTCGTTTACAATTTCTTGGCGGATTCTGAAGTCATCATCTGATATGCCTTGTTCATTTGCTGCCTCCATGAGTGTAAAAGTCAAAGCAGCCACCTGTGCAGGGGAGGAAGGTGGGAGGCCACGCAGCTCATTTTCTTCCTGTTTTTCCTGGAGAATTTTTGGATGATAAGAGGATAATTGTACTTGATTATATTATTTTTAACTTGAGGGTTTGCTTTATATGGTGCTCTGACCAGCACATTTCCACAGGATTCAAACTCTGCACAGCCAATTGGCATATATGACAACTGGGCTCATGGAAATGACACTAGATGCTCCATGTTAGTAAAGGAACAGGTTCTTGCAGGGCCGACAGCCAAGGAAGGAATCTGAAGGGTTATGTTCCCTGAATTACATTTGCGTGGCTGAGAGCTCTGAAACAGAGTTTATCCAAAGACATGAAAGAAGCTGTATTTTTTTTCTTGCACAATAAACACTAGTGACTGAACGGAGAGCCCATATGCAGGACTCCAGTGAGGCAAACAGTTTCCCCTGACTCCCAATTAAATATAAGGAGCTTGTTCTCCTCTCACTACAGCCCAACCAGTTACTCTCATCAAGTGCTAGTTTTAATCAATTGGATTATAATAATTAACTTCATTTATTGGAGATAACTACTTTAGGAGCATTAAAACCTGATAAATCTCAGATCACCTGGAATCAGCAGTGACCACTACTTGGTTCTGAAATTCACTGATTAATTGAATTGTATGACTCACCATGGAAACATCTTAATCAATAGCATAGTTTTTGAATAAGTGACTAACAACCTGTTATGCAACCGCAGAACACAGCACCATAATAAAAGTGTTGACCAAATCTCCACACTTATATGTACACAGTTCAAGTTTATTTATCAAGTTACCTCTATTTTGATTTCCTTATTTTAAAAATTAAAACATGACAACAAAAATAATATAAATTTTGCAAGCTTTTTAAAAATTATTTATTTTGTCACTGTTGGGTTTGTTTTTCTGTGGGGTCTGTTTTTTGTTTGTCTGGGGTTTTTTTGGTGCAGAAGCTGCTATTGATAAGCTAGTTTAGTCACTCATAAAGGTAAATGTATCTAACCTCAGCTCTCATACATTTTATAATATGTAACCTGATTGGTCTTTTTGCACTACTGGAATATTAATGTTAATACACCGCTACCTCGATATAACACGACCCGATATAACACGAATTCGGAAATAACGCGGTAAAGCAGTGCTCCGGGGGGGGGGGGGGGGGGGGCTGCGCACTCCGGTGGATCAAAGCAAGTTCAATATAACACAGTAAGATTTTTTGGCTCCCGAGGATAGCGTTATATCAAGGTAGAGGTGTATTATAACATATAATATATAAGAGTGTATACTTAGATGTATAAAATTAGAAACACATGATATTTTTAGGGCTTCAACTGAGTCTTAGACCCACTGGATGGGAATGGAGGGGCATATTTTACAAAATACCATTTAAAAGTGTATTTTGCACCCATCATTGTGAATCTGGGCTTACGCTATAAATTAAAATTACAGTGGACAACAAATGGCACAGATCAAACCCAGCTTTTCACCCATTAATTAGAAGTATCCTCATCTCACCCTCCCACCCTGACTATTCAGATATACCAACGTAGCAACAGTGGCCAAAAACACCTTATTTCACATCTCCTGGCTAGATCATGCCCTTTGGTGTCAAATGCAGAACTAATTATAGGGATCTGTGATTTTGTCACTTCAAGACTGGATTATTACAACACACTATACCTTAGTCTGACCCAGAAGCCAACCCACAAACTAGAGATAATTCAGCACACAAAAACCCACCTATTAAGTGAAGCAGACCAATGAGAGCACATCATACCAAAACTTGTGCCATACATAGGCTATCAGTTCAGTTCTGAGAAGTCCAAGATCCCAGTCCTTATCATTAAAGACCTAAATAGGGTAGGACCAATCTATCTCAAGGACTTCCCCATTCTGTGCAGCTCCCCAAGTCATTTATATTCAATAGAGACGTCATGAGTGATGGAATCCTGATATGAATTATAAGCTGAAGAAGAGCATTCTCAATAGTCTCAATAGAGTGCTCTCAACTATGGAATATGCTACCACTGGAGATTAGGGTATGGCCAAATCTTGCAACCTTCAGACTACAATGCAGAACTCTTCATCAGGTATTTGCTCTAACAGCTAAGCTTCAGAATGTCCCCAGCAACCTGCTCCTACAGAAAAACACCTATATCCATCTACTCATAAAGGATTGGCCTAAAAGTAAATGGTGACAAGGGAAGAACATTTTTAAAAATGTTATGGCATTTAGATATTACAGAGATAGACATCTTAGAAATTACTCCTGAGAGAATTCTGCACTACTGCGCGTGCCCATAATTAATGAGCCACACATATTTTTAATTTTTTGCACAGAAAAAAGCTTCTGACGAAATGTTGCTGCAGTTCCGCCTTTTGCACAGAGGGTGCTGTGGCGATAGACCACAGCAGCAGCTCCCAGCCAGCGAGGCAAGAGAAAGAGACTGCCTTCTTCACAGTGCCAGTCAGGGGCTATGAGGACACAGAGCGTGGGTGGCCGGGGGGGAGGGGGGGGTCAGACAGGGGCTCATAAGGGCTAGTGGGGGAGGACAGACTGGGGCAGGGGCTGAATGGGAGTGGAGGCAGAGGCCCACAGCGGGAGGGAGGTGCAGGGCCACATGGTTATGGGGGAGGAGGTTCAGAGCTACATAGGGACAGGGGAGTGGCTGGGTGGGGCACAGAGACACATGGGGCGGGGAGGGGGTACAGCCACATAGGGACGGCAGAGGGGGTGCCGGGTCACATGGGGATGGGGAGAGTGGGTGTCTGAGTGGGGGTGGAGGGACGTGGACAGGGGGTGCAAGAACACATGGGGGCACAGGAACACATAGAGACGGGGCAGATGTTCCTGACTGAATGGGAGAGGCTAGGGATCAGCCAGCATCTGCATGGGGAAGCTCCCTAACAATCCCTCCCCCACCCCCAAAAAAATCTGTTCCATACTTTTCCCACTCATACCCAACAACCCTCCAAGTTCACACGCAGGCTCCTTCCCAGCAATTTACTTCCCTCTCCTTCAGCTCCTCCGTTATCCCTGACTCCCACAAGCCTTTGCACTGCTTCTCAGGGGTGCGGGAAATACAGTTCTCTATTGTAGTTTAAATTAATTATTACTCAGAGTTCTGTATTAATATGCCTAATAAGGCATCTATTTGTCAAGAAACAAAAACATTTCCTGAATCTTTTTTGTTGTCTGTGTTGTTACAGACATACTTGCTGACAAGTATTTTGAAATAAATGACCAAAAATAATTGAAACTGGTGTGTTTATATAGTGTTATTTTGACAGACAAAATATACCAAATTTTGCATAATTTTAACATATTATGCACATAATTTTTAATTTTTTGTTGCAGAATTCTCCCAGGAGTATAGAAAAAATGATTGCTTCTGAAAAAATTATTACTATTTTTATATGCAACATTCTAATGGGCCACACCAACTGGCTAACATGGCAATGTACCCCACAGAAGTTCTGTTTTTTATAGGTAGTACTTCTAAGAGTGAACTTTATCAAAAATTTTAGCTCCAAGTATCAGAGGGTGAACTAGACACTTTCTGAGTCACCTGGATAGGTTTGTGGGTCAGGTATTCCACATTCTGTATTTTCTAGTTCAAAGGAAATGTTATATTATATAGAGAATTCTGGTTACAACATAAACAGTATTACATACCATAAAGTACATTATAAAAAGATTAATAATCTGAAACAGATTCAGTTACAAAATACTTAGCCAGTACTAATCTCACAAAAAATAATTACTTTTTTTTTTTAGTTTTGATTTATCAGATTCACAGAATATGTTATCAAAAAAGTAACCTGAAATTCTTACTACAAAACAAAAGGTATGTATTTCACCACAGACTCAAAGTCTTCATTAATTAACTTACCATTATATTTTTCTTATGACGTTTTTCTTTAATGTGCTTGTGAGCTCCCTGGATATTTTCAATGTGAACCAAGCAGAGTTTGCATAGATACTGGCAGTTGGCATATTCTGGGGAGCGCTGAAATAAAGAGGCCAACATTTTTTAAAAAAAGAGACTTACATACTTCTGTCAGTAGTCCATGACAAATTGTGTCAATAATAAACAGTACTTAGCATTTATACAGCACCCTTTAGGTCAAAGTATTTTACAAATATTAATTAATGAAACTTGACAAGACCTCTGTGGGTTGGATTATCCCCACTGGACATGAAGTGAAAGTGACTTGCCCAAGGCCACATAACATGTTAGTGTCAGAGCCAGGAGTAAGACTCACAAGTTTCTGTCTTCTAACCCTTAGCTCAGGATGACTCTCTTGTTCAAGCTCTTTAAATGTAAGGATCTGTAAAATCTCATCATCAATCCTCCCAATGTCTTTTTCCACATTGACAAGAAGGGATATATTCACTATAGTGTCAGCCTACACATGTACTCCCTTTTTCTGCCATCTTTTGTAATTTTAAAAAGTATGTATTACCATCCTCCCATCCTCCCTCCATTCGAACATGTTTATATTTGATAAATCCACAAAGCATTTTGGAAATGTCAGCTATTAAAATAGTATGGGGATTAATGCACAGGAAACATTCATTTTAAAACACTATTTGCTCTTGTTGAATTTGGTCTTTTGTGGTTTCACAAAAACTTGATATTTTCTGAATACTCAATATTTTCTGATTAAAATGTCAGTGTAAAATAATGTGGCCATTTTGCTTTTATCAATATAATATTCTGAGCCTTTATTTCATTTGTTTGAGGAAGAAACCTAACAAGATGAAGCCAAATATCAATCTGCTGGGGCTTATTTGATTAGTTTTGGGGGAGGGTGAAGGATTTCCTCAATACTGAGGCAGACCAAAAAATCTGAGTACACTTCAAAAGCAGAAGGAATCTTTTTGTTTTCTTAAATACCCATATACTGATTTGGGTATTGCTTTAGACCAGTTTAAAGGGGGTGTTTTGGGGAAGGGATAGAAATGTATGGGGAAGTTTGGCATTCATTATTTACAGTACTAGGACAAGTGACATTCTATAAACACCTAAGATAGATAAGCAGTGGATCCTTTAGATCTATTAAACAAAAAACGCTGGTAAATGCTCTACATATGCCATATGGGAGATCTATGTTCAATTTTCAGTCAATGTTTCTTGCTCTCCAGGCCAGCAATACTGAGGAAGCAGTCAGCTGTAGTGGGCAGTGTCTTATGCCACCCAAAAGAACCATTCTAAATAAAGAAGGAATAGTGGCAATAGGGTCAAAAAGAAGTCCCATCCAAACAAAAGTATGGTGACCATGATGTGAAGTCTCATTGGCATGGGTCTAAAAAGGCTCTTTACCAGAACTACAGAATACTCTGAATTTCCCTTCGCCCCAAACAAGCAAAAAGGAATGAGAATATCACAACCTACTTTTTCTAGTCGGGAGATATAATCTCTTTCCAGTCGCTCTTCTGCTTGTTTCAAGCCTAGCTGCTGTTCTGCTGTCAGAGTAGACTCATCAATTACAGCAGTGTTTTCTAAATACTCAGCCTCCAAATTATGTTCTTTAGCTGATTCAGGACTCTTCATTTTGCCTGGAGAAAGAAGTTGGCACTTAATTATTGTTTTCCAGAATAACTTTTTAAAAATGGGGAGGAGGAAGAGGTAAGCATTATAAACAATATAAGGTCATCTGTAGGTGCTTTCATGCAGGAGTCAACTCTGTGGGCTAAACATGAGAACATTCACTGGTACTTTTTAAATAGCATCACACAGGGCTTTAGTTACATGGTTCCCAATGACTTCAATGGGAATCAAATGGAAAATATCATCATCATCAACAACATAAGTGTAACCTTGCGTCTCTACGGAGAAAAGACTACATAAGAATCTCTTCAATGGTCTTAAGATACCATACCTTCCAATGATGCATTACTGTTGTTTACCACCCTTAAGCGAGACTAAAGAGCCAAGTTTTTTAATATAAGTGCTCTATCAAAGAAGAGAAAAAATGTAAGATATCAGCGATGTGCAAGAGTTTTGTGAAAAGACTATGTTGTAGGAGGTAAGCTCTTTGGGGCAGCGATCATCTTTTTGTTATGAGTACATACAGCATGTGGCATAAAAGGACCGTGATGTGCCATGAGAATACAAATAATAAGGTTTAAATTGTTACACTACATGTTTAGTCAAGAAAACTACCAGAAAGCTACTTTAAATAAATTCACAGAAAAATGTTTTCCAAGGCTACTATCTAGACAGTTCAATTGCACCCACTTACTAAGTCAGCATGATGTTAAGAACATACTTATGTTCTGTGACACCTTAGCATTCTATGGCTGTTCACAGCAACCATGCTGCATTGGAATGTTGTCATTTATAAATATATAAGATTTTGAAATTACAATCCCTCCTGAAGACTAAAATCTGCACATAGTTTGTTAATGTACACAACCATCTACAGTGTACACTATTCTTATGAGCACAACCCACGTCAGTGGGAGTGTTACCAAGAACAACTAGATCTTAAAAGAGTAAGGAGAAGATGGCATTGAGATAGCTAGCCTGGGGACACAAATTGGAAATTGCTTAGTTAGCTGATTCCTAAGTATGGTCTGTGGATGACTGCTGGTCCATGCAACACTTGCTGGCGTTCTACATATAGCTGGCTGGTCACATGTTTTCCAAACTGGTTCTTTCTGCTAAATTTTAAGACAGTTAAAAACACATTAAATATTTTACTAATATTACTCTTCCACATCAGTAGTTGCTGTATTTACCACAGGGATGTAGTCTGACCACAAACAGAAGGGAAAGCAGTCTTCACAATAGCAAGTGGCAGGGCCGCCCAGAGGATTCAGGGGGCCTGGGGCAAAGCAATTTCAGGGGCCCCTCCCATTAAAAAAAGTTGCAATACTATAGAATACTATATTCTCATGGGGGCCCCTGTGGGGCCCGGGGCCTGGGGCAAATTGCCCCAATTCCCCCCCTCCCCCCACCGGGCGGCCCTGGCAAGTGGCTCATGAACCATTTCTATTAAAAGCCACACTTTGAAACAGTTTGAAAACTCCTGAACTAAGGGCTAGCTCAGAAGGAAATGAACTCTGAAGCATGTATTACATTCTGAAGCTGAAGGAGACTTAAATACGGAGGGTTCACAAGAGTGGCTGCTGGAAGTATCTAGACTGAAAAGAAGCCATCAGTCAAAGCACCTTCTGAAGACTTTTGCAGAACAAAAATAGCAAAGCAATCAGGTAAAAGGCAAGAGTGTGTGTCTTCTTGATGCTTACAGGGAAGTTTTCTTAAATTTGGAAGTAGTTGATTTTTGTCTGCACTTTTAAAATAGTATTACTAATAGGCCTCTAGGTAAGATAGCATGATATTTTGAAGATTTCTGTTTTAATATTTTCTAATTTCACAAAATAGCCTGAAATTGACACACAATCAGTTAAAATGTGGCTCTAAATAAATTTAAAATATTGCATAATCACTTTTAAACAACATAGAAAAGAAATTTAGTTAAATGCTATTCATCTGACCTTTATTCTCCAAGTAACAAAGGGTCTATTCACAGTACATTCTTTGTAACTGTGCTTGATGATTTTCTGTATGTAACTGAGAAGATATGCAAAGCAGAAATACTTCAGAGCCCATTTCAGATTGTTAACAATTTCTCGAAGAAACCTGAATGAAATAGTGTGCTTTAATACTTACTAAGGTCATCAGACTTGTGCTCCACTGTTCTTTGATTTGAAACTGTCTTACCAGAGTCACCAGTCTGATCCGTGCTTGTTTTTGACATATGAACTCCTGGTGGATTTTCCAATACCAATTTCCCTCTTTGTGTAGCTGGTAAGGTTTCTATACTGATTCCATTCCCAGAAACATGGGAGCTTGGAGAGTTTTCTCCTGTCTGCTGAACTTTTGTCTGTTTCAGGTTTTCTACTGTTGCTGGTAAATTAGATATTTTTTTTGCTTTGCCATGACTTCGATCCTGAAGGTTTGACCCCACATCTTTAGATCCAGGAATGCAACTATTTACTTTACATGATTTATTTTCTCCTGATTTTTCAGAACAAACATCATTTTGTTTACTCTTTTTGCTACTGCTCCCACTTGGAGAACTTCTCCCAACATCTTTTACAGATTTATCATTTCTATTGTGTTTATAATTCTGATTGTTTATAAGTCTGACGGCTTTGCCTTCTTCACAGACAACACGGGTAGATTTTCTTGGGTCATGATTTCCATTTTTTGAGCTCTTGGCCTCTTCCATTATAGTGAAGACCTGCTTCTTCTGTCACTTGAGACTGCTTGAAACGCAATTCTCCAGTAATATAATGTTGATTAAAATCCACTGTTTGGGCACGGGAAATTGGCTGATTGTCTGCTGGGGAAAAATAATAGTAAGCATTTAAAAATATGACAGGAACATTATCAAAACTCTAAGAAAATATGTATTAAACAGACCTCCCTCTAAGGAGTAAGAAAATGTATCGAATTGAATTATGATGAAAGAAAGAAGCGCTTTCCAAAAATAGTTTTCAACAATAAAATTTATATTATTCTTAAAGTAAAATAAAGAAAGACTCAAGAGTATTTTCCTAATGGGGAAAGGAAGAGACAAAACAGCAGCAAGAAAACTCTCACACAGTTTTAAATTGTCACCAGGTCTGTTTTCTCTCTTTTCTACATTGTTGTTGTGGTGTTATACATTGAATATCTGTCATCAGATAACATCTCCTCTTCTTTCGGCTTTAGAAAAGCAGTAAGAATTAAGGAAAACTATAATAACTACAGTGAGGAAAATAAGTTAATTGAAATATTAAAACACACAGACAAAATTACTCTAATAAAATGTATGACTAAAATCAGCCTCTGAGGAAAGCTAATTCAGTTCTATCAATTCAAGAAAAATATTTTTTTTCTAGCACTCAAATTGTTAAGAAGCATAGATTTGGCCCTCTATTTACTGTAGCGCCTGTATGCACAGAACCTTTGGTAATAAGCTTTTGGATATAAACTACTCAGACAAAATGTCATGACAAATATATTAATTTATATAATATGTTGCTTCCTCAACCACTAGAGTTGTCTAAATAGTCTACCTACCCTCAGATTAGCTAAACCCCTTTGAACCCTGATTCCTTGAGGAGGAAATCATGAGCACTCAATTCTGGGGTACAGGACTTATTTGTTTGACCAGGTTTTCAATTTAATTTAACAGTAAATGGGAAGACTGATAAGCAGTAGGATTCCATTTGTTTGCAACTGATTGTTTGTGTTAATGTGAAGCAAGGAGATGGATTTGTGATAAGCACCAATACAAATGTCTAAATAATTTTGGTATGATAAGTATTATAAAGTGCTGAGAATTGAGTGATCCATACTATGCAGGCAAAAGGACAATTAAATATGTAACTCCAGCAATATGTGAATCTGAAATGTAAAGCTGACACTTTACCTACTATGTTACACGTTGTGGGTAGCAACCAGGGGAATTTATGGGTGCTTCCTTAACCATCAAAAGAAGTACCCATATTGTTCTATGGGGAAAAAAATATAAGACTGACTAGATCAGGGGTGGCCAGCCTGTGGTTCCGGAGCCACATGCAGCTCTTCAGAAGTTAATATGCGGCTCCTTGCATAGGCACCAACTCTGGGGCTGGAGCTGCAGGTGCCAACTTTCCAACGTGCCGAGGGGTGCTCACTGCTCAACCCCTGGCTCTGCCACAGGCCCTGCCCCTCACTCCACCCCTTCCCACGCCCTCACCTCACCCTACCATGCCCTCACTCCTCCCCTTCCCCCCCAGAACCTCCTGCACGCCACAAAACAGCTGATCGGGAGGTGTGGGGAGAGATGGGGATGCGCTGATCAGCGGGGCTGCGGGTGGGTGGGAGGCTGATGGAGGGCTGCTGACGTATTTCTGTGGCTCTTTGGCAATGTACACTGGTAAATTCTGGCTCCTTCTCAGGCTCAGGTTGGCCACCCCTGGACTAAATGGTATTTAAATTCAAACCACTAGATTTTACTACATTGTAATTCATGCAAAACTTCATAAAAAAATTACAATGGAAGGAACAATCAGGTTAAAATTATATATTTGTAAAAACCAGATTTCCTTATATGTGTTATAAAACCTCAGATTATCTACACTGAACATATAAAAGGCTAATGTACTATTAGTCACTTATGATATTTTACTTTCAGCATTTCTCTCAGCTTGAAAATAGACTAATCATTTTCACTTTCTGACTCATTAATTTGTATTTTTGGCTAGCAAGCACTTCAGGAGAAGGTTTAAATTCCATACTAGAAACTGTTGGAAACCATGTATTTATATGACTGGTTTTATAAAACCTTACCTTAAAAAAAAAATCAACAAACACTACCACACTGTATTTTGGGCCTACATCTATAAGGCATATACAGTAATTTTAATTTACTGTGTATTTTGCCTCTTCAAGAGCAAAGGGAAGAATAATAATTGTCCAATATTTCAGCTATAACTTTCTCCATAAACAGAATGCATACTATCACTGTTTTCAATTGGTTATGTTAGAGCATATAGATTTTTTAAAAAATAAAATAAAAATAAAATCAAAAATTGGTCTTGTCAAGTTAAGTTTCAATAGTCATCAACTTCAGTTTTACATAAAGCCATACAAAATGAACATAGAAATGACCTACAGATTATCAAATTCATTCCAATGCACAGGCAGAAAAGATTCTTTCAAATATACTGAACTGATATTACAACTACCAGCTATTAAAGTGTTATTACACTTCACTCTAACTCTAGCTCTTGGCCCAATGGCCAAAAAAACAAGACAGTAAATGTGATTCTCATTGGGCTTAGAATTAATACTTTTACATTCCCTCTCTCAAAATCTCTCTCTAGAGTGAGATATAAAATACTACACAGATAACTGTAAGCTATACTACGTCACAGGATTTTGTGGCTCTACACTGAATCTCAAGATGTTTGGGTATCATCAGAACCCAGTCACAATTTTCCTATGTTTCATCCATTTCACAGACCTGTCTCCATCATATATAACATATATTACACACCCTCTTTGCTGTCCTTTGGGTTTTAGTTGTTGTAATTTTGAACTCTGTAGGATTTTCTTTGAGATTTAATACTACTGGAAAAAATCCTTCAAGACATCTGTCAGTCAGCTCTGTGTTGTTAGGGTGTGTTGTGGAATTAGAATACTAGAGTTGACAAAATCAATCTATGTAGAGCTGACTTCAGTTCCTTTTCATAGTATATACAAAACTTCCAGCCACAGTGAGTTTAATGCAATTCCTATTGGCTCTCTCTCCCTTTTGGCTCACCTAATAGAATGGCTGCCTATGAAACACCAGAGTCCCATTTTGAGTCTTGGCTGAGACAATATGCAAGCAGCAAATCCAAACTGGCACTGGGAACCCTGCTAATATGCTAAATCTGTTCTAGTGTTTGACCACCAGTTGGCAGGCACAAAGCACTGCTATAACGACTAGTGAAAATGTTATATCTGTTAAATGGACAATGTCAGGTTAAAAAAATGTTCTATTTTTTAAAATTTCCTATGTTACAAATAAGACTTTAGATTAAAACTCAAATAATTTTAAAAATCTAAACTATTACTATTTATTTTGCATTTTTCTCATCCCGGACCATTAAAATAGACTAATCAGTTTCACTCTTATTTCAAGTCAGTTTCTGACTTTCATGCACCTGAAAAATACTTGAATTTATAGACTTTTTGATAGTGCTAAAAGCCATTGAAGTAAAGCTTGCATAGGCTGACTGAAATTAGAACCTGTAAATTATAGTACAACCTGAAAACACATGGACAGTTAACAGCTATTAATATTGGTTACTGCTCACAACACCAATACCAAAAATCAGAGATGTGAAGTTTAATTTGTATTCTAAACAACATAACTGAAGAGTGCTTATCAATACTGCAACAGCAGGATGTCAACAGCTCTGTGCTTTTACTAAAAATCAAGACTCATTTCTATCAATTGCCTTGCTTCTACATAAATAATAAAAAGTGTTTTTCCAAAATAGTGATGTGGGCTTATCTATCTTTGCTTGACAGATATTGCAATTTGGGTTGTATATTTATCTTTAGAATGGAATAACAAGTCCACCATCATCGTGTGAAACTCTCAATGAAAACGTAAGCTTGCCTCTTTTTTCTCCTTTGTTCAGAAAATTGCTGCTAAAGTAAAAAAAAAATAGCAGAAAAAGTTGAAAACAAGATAGCTACTAGCACTAGAGACACTGGCAGTAAGTCTGATCATATCTTAGTAGACCACTATTTATCAGGTTTTAATTTTTTAATTACTTTAAATTATTATTGTTAGTTGTGGGGACTGGATGGCTCAAGGGACTGATAATGGAGTAATTTCACCATTAGGTCACTGCCTCAAATCCAACACAGATAGTGATCAAAAGTCATTATTTTACATTAGCTAAAGGCTATTCAGTGACTAACATGAGCCAGTTTGGTGATCTAGGTCGAGTTCCTCAAAAACATGAGTCCACAGCTAAGTTGCCACTCAAATAGATTTTCTTGCAGTAGTTAGGAAAGAGGACAATAAAATATATCAATATTAAATTATATTAATCAAGATAACCATACATTTCCTTAGATTTCCTTCAGCTGGATTTTTTTCTGTCACCTTTAAAACACCTCGACCCTCATAGCACAAGAACTTGAATGCTATAATAATATTACATATTGACAGAGAGAATATAATCAAAATTAAGTTAATTACAGCCAAAGTACAGCAGTGTTTTATCTCTGAGACAATTATAAGAGAAAACAAATGGGCAGTCCTTAAGACTTGGGTATTTTCAAGGCTGTACAAAGGTGAATATTTCAGAGGCCAAATTTAGTCCTGGGCTAAGCAAGTACAACTCCATTGTTGTCAGAGATCCATTTAATGGTGCCAGTCTTGAATTTGGTCCTTCTTGTACAAATTATTACAGGAATTTCATTTGCTGCACTGCTGTAACACTTACTCAAGAGTACTTAGATTTTCTAACTACAGCGTAAATTGAATAATATAACTTTAAAAAATCATATAAAACAAATTCTTTAAAAGATACTTCCTTACATTACTATAATTGACAGACTATATAAAATCTAATTTACTTTTCTCCATTTTTATAATTCATTTGGCTTACACAATGAAAGAACTAGACATTTTCACTTTTGTTTCTTGACAGCTTGTAAGTTTCACTTCCTGGCTTTCAGCCGTCCGTATTAGCAAATATAGTCTTTAAACTGCAGAGAAATGTTTAATCCAAACAGTATGAAAAGCTCTTTTTATTGATTTATTACATTTTTAGCATTTTGTAAAATCTTTCACCCCACCCAAAAAAAAAAAGTTAAATTTTGCACTTAAACTACCTTTTAAAACTTTACATTTTGTATCTGATTTTGTTGTACCAACATACTTGGGGAGGGGTTGGGGGGATTAAATGGACTTGGTGCCCAGACTGTATATGGCTTGGTCCACACTTGTGCCTGGGTGCCTATACAAACCATTCAAACTTCTATCATACTTTATGACAACACTCAAAGTATTTCTTATCATACAGTTGAGAGCAGTTAAATCTCCATTCATATAATTAGATCTGGATTAGGTTATGAAACCAAAATTAAGGAGATTTAAAATTCAAAGAGGCATGGTCAGTGGCTACTGGTGACTGCAGCTCTTTAGATTTAAGGATCCACCACCAATAAACCCAGGACATAGGTATTTTTTAGTTAATGAATGTAAATGCTGAGGGACAACACATTATAGTACTGTTTCTATGAGAAAGACCAATATTTAAGAACTAACAAGAACCCTACTCCAATCAAACAGGAAGAGCAGAAGGAGAATGTAATGTGCATAATGTGTAAGATTTGTCATTACAACAAATCCAGTAAGAAGTTATGATTTTAACAGTGTTACAACCCTAACTCTGAGGGCAAATAGTTTTGGCAGTATTGTTCCAAGTTCAGACTTTGATAGAAAATATTCCATGCAAAGTTTCAGCATGGATCAAATGCTTTATACCTGCATTATACAGCTGCCTATTGGCACTGGCTTGATGTAAATAAAACAATTTTGTTTGATGCCAAATTTAGCAGTTAGATGTGGTACAAGCATTAAGATTGTTTCCTTAAATCTCTAAAGCATACAGGACAGTCATCATTTACAAGATATGCTTACTACAAGTTATTTCTATTTGCAAAGATATACTTTTTCTGAGTTGTCATTTTTCAGACTGGGTAAAGAAGAACAAGTCAGAGAGAGAGAGAGGGGTGTGGTTTCAGCACAGGACCAACAGCCACGGACTCCTAAATTCTAATTCCTGCATTGATAATTCTCACTGCAGCTGGGCAAGTCACAATCTCTCTCTCAGTTTCACCACCTGTAAAATGAAGCTAAAAATATGTCCCTATCATAGGGGGGTGTTGTGACCATTAGTTACAGTTCATCTTGCTATGGTATTGTGCAGATGGAAAAACACTATGAGCATGATCCAGAGCCCATTAAAATCATTGGACCCACTGACTTTGGATCAGGCCCTGTAAGTGCTATGTATTATTGTTTTTTCTTTAAATGGAGATATCCTATCTCCTAGAACTGGAAGGGACCTTGAAAGGTCATTGAGTCCAGCCCCCTGCCTTCACTAGCAGGACGAAGTACTGATTTTGCCCCAGATCCCCAAGTGGCCCCCTCAAGGATTGAACTCACAACCCTGGGTTTAGCAAGCCAATGCTCAAACCACTGAGCTATGCCTCCCCCCACTGGCATTATTACATTATTATTGTAATAATACCAGTAAAATATGTATGTATTTTATAAGTTTCAGGAATGCATTCTACCACACCATTTAAACAGGACAGCACTTTGTCTTCAAAGCACTCCACAAACGACGTATTACTTTAGAATTAACTGTAAGCAGTTGACATGTTTTTGGCATAGGAATCTGTATGGTAGAAAAGCTGTGGCGAGAATACATTAAAACACTTCGGTATACAGACCAAGCCTTGGCAGTCTGCAAACAAACTATTGATAGCAGTCTCACAAACCAACACTTATTTTAGTAAAGAAATAAATTCTGAAGCTACTTAGCACTGCCAATTTTATATTTTAAAAAGTTTTTATAAAAGGCTTTTACCTCAGCCTTGCTTCACAATGGTTGCATTTAGGAATATCAGCTATTATTGTCAGCCTCACTGTAACAGAAAAAGATAGCTGATTTCATAATGGAAATTGATTGAATTTCATCTGCAGACAAAATTAGTTCAAGTATAGGTTTGTTGTAACATCATAGCCAAAGGGGGCTAATTAGAAACAATGTACTGTATATACAATTGCACATGTGTGATTCTGAATAAAAAAACTGGGTTTACTTGCAGGATCATTAAAGTCAAAGGACAGTCTACAATAACTTCATAAATTATAATTTGCGGGGAGGGATAGCTCAGTGGTTTGAGCATTGGCCTACTAAACCCAGGGTTGTGAGTTCAATCCTTGAGGGGGCCACTTAGGGATCTGGGGCAAAATCAGTACTTGGTCCTACTAGAAAAGGCAGGGGGCTGGACTCAATGACCTTTCCAGCTCTAGGAGATAGGATATCTCCATTTATTTTATTTATAATACTGCAAAGTTCAAGAGAAAATTATTGAATTATCCACAAATTAAACATAATTTGTGACTATCACCAACTCATAGTTTAGATTGCATCAGTACATTGACTGGTAATGTGTATAAAGAAGTATAAATATTGAGTAATACATTAGACTTTGATCCTGCAACTGGGTTCATATGAGGCAGTGGCATGATCAGGACTTTAATTTGTGT
This sequence comes from Trachemys scripta elegans, assembly GCF_013100865.1. Classification (NCBI taxonomy): domain Eukaryota; kingdom Metazoa; phylum Chordata; order Testudines; family Emydidae; genus Trachemys; species Trachemys scripta. The sequence goes on along the minus strand of NC_048305.1, from coordinate 98,262,855 downwards.
GTGGTTAGTAATTTATGCTAAACTCTTCTACAGTTCATTCAGTGGGACAGGGACAATGATAATAGAGAAACTTTGAAATTTAGAAAAGAATACCAAAGACCAATACTCCAATACCTAGAAAACATTAGGATCTACTCACAGCTGTACAAGTTTTTGCACTGGCTTATAAAAAGAACACCATGTCTACAAGAAGCAAAATTATTATTCTACAGGCAGAGCCACAACAGAGTAGAGGAAGTCCAGCTCATAAGAGGCAATGGCTGGAGGTGTTTTGCTTTCAGGGGTGTTGGAGGGAAATGTGCTCATTGGCAAATTGTGCCCCCACTCCCCCTTTTGAAACTCTTCCCAAAACAGATCTCCATGCATTCTTCTCTGCATCAGTAGAACAAGTCTACCACAGCCTTGTCCCCTGACTATCCAGATACCCCTTGTGAGTAATTCAGTATTGCAGGCACCTTCCTTCCATGTGTTTGTTTACAGAGTGCAGACAACATGGCTGGTTCCTATGGAGGTCTTGGAGGTCCCTGTTCCCACTCCTCCTACCTGCACAGGGCAGACATAATTTCACCCAAAAAAATCACCTTTAAAGGGGGACTTGCATACTGTGGTAGGTTTGGCAGAACTATTACATAAAAAGCAATTACTTTGCAGGAGGTGGAATTGCTGATATGTTTGGATAAGAGCTCTCTTCCTCCAAACTTAGCTTCTTCTGGCAGATGCTGCAATTAAGTCATACTTCTGTGGCTGAGTGGGTCACCCCTCATCATGGAAATAATGTTATAACCATTTAGGGCTGGATTATCAAAAGCATCCATGTGAGTTACGAGCACAAGTCTCACTGAAAATCAGAAATATTATGACTTCTCAGTAGATTCAAACAGAAGGGAGGAATCCTGGATCTAATGCATATTGTCCAGGAAACCAAATCAGCAGGAAGTAGTGAGAGACAGCACAAGCAAGGTTATTAAATCCGTGTTTAAATATAATTTAATATTGTACCTTGTATCACAGTCCCTCTCTAATGATTAACTCAATATTTCAGAAAATAAGTCTACAACTGCCTGTTTTGCTTTATCTTCAGTGTTTACTGCTACTTTTTGAGACATCTTTAAAAGAAGGTTCCAAGTAACCTGACATTTTCAGCCAATTGACAAATCCTCTACATATGGCAAAAGCATGTATTCATTCAGCTGCATTTGTACCTATTTTAAGCCAACATAAGGGCAGGATAAGAGTAGCTAAAGTGATCCCTGTGTACAGTTTGCAAGCAATATTGGGATCTTGTAGGATGGATGACTATATACTCTAGGAAAGAAAGATCCCTTCCACTCCATTACCCCCAAAACTTTAGTATATGATTTAGAAACAGCTAGTAAGGTTGTAAGAACCATATAAGTAGCACCGGAGTGCAGTAACTGTCACTAAAATTCCTAGGATATTAGAGAATACAAGGGGAAATCCTAAACTGATTAAAATACAATGCAACTGGCTAAACAGAAAGCAGGGAATTATGCCAGTTTACAAACCACATAAAGCCTACCCCCAACAGATTCTCTTCTAAATGTAACATTAAAATAATGAATTACCATGGAGGTTAAAAATCAAGAAAGCCCAGTCTTGATGGGCAGTGTGTTTTTCAACTGAGTTAGTTTAACACAACTAAAAAGTCATGTTAAGATGCAGGCTAATAAGTTTGAAGTTGCATTCATTGGCTGGGTTACAGTCTAGTGGGGGAACCCAGACTGCAACATGGCCAGCTAACACAGCTTCAAACACGTTAGCTTGCCTCTTAACAAGGCTATTCTGTCATGCTAAGTAAACACGACTGAAACACACACCCTTTTTACCTGTCAAGATATACCCAAGGAAGAATGGCCAATGGGAGGGGGGAGGGATTCTTCTTATGCAATGTGAAACATGAACAATTCTGTTACTTCTCAAACATACATTTAGATCAAGTAAGGAGGAAAACAGTCACTTGAATAGGATATGAAAACATATCTGTAAAAGAGTAATGTATTAATAAACATGAAGCATAGCACCCTGGCTATAGCCAAGGATCAGGAGCTGGGAGATTTTTTTGCATTGGGGATCTGACATGGACTTCCTGTGTGACCTTGGGCAAGTTGCTTCACCTCAGCATCCCCAGCTGTAGAATGGGGCTACCGGTCTCCTCTCGCCAGCCATTGCCCTCCTTGGATGGAGGGAACGGGGGAAAGGCAGAGCACTGCTAAGGCTGTGTACCTGTCATCCCTCCCACCCAAGGGCCTCCCCAGCAGGCCCGCCCCAGGCTCCCACCCCCAGGGACTATTTAGCGCCCGCACCTGCCCCCTCCATAGGGATTTACACCCTCCCCCGCAGAGGAGAGAGGCCAGAAGCAGCGAGAGAAACTGCGGAGCCTCCCCAGCGGGAGCAGCAGCGGTGGGCAGGGCGGGTCCTACCACAGGCGGGCACCGGGAGCAGAGCGGCGAAGGGAACGTGCCAGGTAAGCGGGAGCCCCCGCGGGGAGAGGCGGGGAAGGCCTGAGGGGGTCCCCAGGAGCCGCCGCCCCCAGCAGAGAGGGGAAGCCCAGAAGCAGGGAGGGGAGCAGCGGCCGCCTCTCCAGGCCTCGGGGCTCCCAGGAGCCTCCCCTACGCCCCGAGCCCGGTACCTGGCTGCTGCCCTAGGGGCGCTGAGGCTGCGCCCCCCCCATGCCCGGCTCTGGAGGCCCCGATGCGAGCGGCTCAATCTGGCCCGGCCGCCATGTCAGCCGCGCCGCGCACTGCATTGTGGGGGGGAGGGGCTCACACCTCCGCCTGCCCGGAGGGAGGGGGATGGCGGCACCTCCAACCCCTCCCCCCCCCCGTCCCGGGGGGCTCGAGGCGGGGCAGACCCTGACCCCCCACTGCAGGGGAAAGGGGGCGTGGCTGACCCGTAGAGAAACCTTTGCCCCCCCCCCCAGGGATTTAAAGGGCCGACGGGGGAGTGGGTCTGATGGGGCCCCTGTCAATGCAGCCCCGAGGTGGCTCCTCTCCTGGTCTCGCACCCCCGCTCCCCAGCCAAGGACAGGTGGCTCCGAGCCTGCCGTGTCGAGGCAGCCGGCTGCGGGGTTTGTCCGGTGCCGATGAGCCCTTTGCCAAGCGAGGCCTGCCGGGACCCAGCCCTCCTGCTCTGCCTTAGGCCCTGGTGCCCGCCATCACGAAACCGCTCTGGCCTCCACCTGACCTTGGCCTCTCTCCAGCTGGGGACTGGGTCTGGGCCCCTACAGCCTGGCGGCCGCTTCCCAGCCCACAAGGGCATAACTGGCTTGTGGGGCTCGCCCTTGGCATTGCACTGAGGGAAGCGGGCAGATGCTTCGGTAGCTCAAAATCTCTTGGTGAACCAGCGCTGGCTGCCCCTCATGAGCAGCAGGCGATTATGGCATTGACACCAAGGCCTCTCTAGAAAAAGGGGAATTAAGGATTAATGTAGCGCCATTCAAGAAATTCAGAAGAAGCTCTTGAAAATAGAATACACAGAAAGAAGATATTTATACATACAGAGAACATGAAAAGGTGGAAGTAGCCATACCAACTGTAAGAGGCCAATCAACTGAGATGAGCTATCATCAGCAGGAGAAAAAAACTCTTTACTTCCACCTTTTCATATTCTCTGTATGTATAAATATCTTCTTTCTGTGTGTTCCACTCTATGCATTCGATGAAGTGGGCTGTAGCCCACAAAAGCTTATGCTCAAATAAATTTGTTAGTCTCTAAGGTGCCACAAGTACTCCTGTTCTTTTTGCAGATACAGACTAACACGGCTGCTACTCTGAAACTTGAAAATAGTGTATGCTGCTGGTAGAAGAAATAACACATTGCTTTAGCCTTTATGTATAAGTAAATAACTGCACTAACTTTATTTAATGTTACACACACTCGCAAGACTTGCTCTTGACAAGATGCAAAAAAATATATATTGTAAAAACAGCATGATCCTTACAAGCTAATCTGCTCCTTCCTGGTTCAGTTGAGATTTGCAATTCAAAAAGAGTGAGGATTGTTGCCCAGGTAAGAGGCCAAGAACATGTGAAATTATTTCTGTAGATCAGCCTAGGCTTTTCTGTGAGTCAGTTCCCAAACCCAGATTTGAACCTATCACTTAAAGTATAATCTGTTTTACCATTGTACATTTTATTTGTCAATATCCTGTAACTTCCCCAGAAAGAAATCGATCCTCCTTTAATTTGGCTTGTTACTGTACATATCATTTTACAGGACACCGGGGAGGAGGAAAAGCGTGTGCAGGAGATCAAAGGCATGGAGACAGAGAGGCAAACAAGAAAGGTGGAGTCTTAACCCTGTTAAAGCCTTTACACATTTAAACATTTAACGAGCTTAAAGTTTTCATTGTGGATAAAAGACTTCCACTGCATTCCCCTTCACCATCCATTATCCTCCTCAGTGCCATGGATCTTTTTTCTCTCCCTACCCCAAAACTTCTTATGGACTCTAGTAGGGGAGCCCTACTTTGGTGGGCCTCTTGAGAGCTATCAGAATGTATAGATTCTTGACCTGATTTTCATTTACATTAAGGCTGCTTTACACCACATTGGCAGAGTAAACAGGCCTTAAATTGGCATTTTAAGGTCTCTACACTGCCAGGGCAGAACATTATTCTGATTCATGCAGTGTAAAATTGATATAATAATATTTAATTTTATTCTGACAGAGTTCTACAAAAGAAGGAAATTTCCCCACCAAAAAGAAACCTCTTAAAAATTTTAATGTTGCATGTGTGTTTCAATGGAGTCCTACTAACAGCTAAAAATGTTACTTTCTTTACAGAAATTTTACACCTTTTAAAAAAAAAAAAAAAAGTTTAAATGTAAGAAGTCTGGAAATGACCAGTTAAATGCAAATCTCCCAACCTTCAAACAGGCTTGTGGGTGATGTCATTAGATGTTTGACTGCATGTGTGTGCGGTTTTTTTGAGTGCTGTCCCAGCTCTGCACAAATAGTTGGCACAGCAGACCTTGATCAAACTGCCCAATAACCACAGCGAAGGAACTTGATCAGGTTTATTGTTAATGAAGCACGATCCTAATGCCCTGGCTCAATGGTTACAGGTACACTAACATAACACATGTATGCCTGTTGCCTAGGACCTCTTAGCAATGTGAGTTGTTGTTTTTTTTTCCCCCAATATCAACTGTTTTCTTGCCAGATTCTGTGAGCAGGGCCTTCCTCTTGCTCACAACCTGATTTTGCTTTTTGTCAGCAAAATTTTGACCACTACTTTAGATCAGGCCTCTGATACAAGGGCTTATGTCTCAGGCTCTCTTCCTACTACAGGTGAAATAAGTGATCAACATGTGTGAGAAATTACATAAAAATGTGGAACACCTTTATTTTGTTGCACATGCTATAATTGACAAATTATAACTAACTTTTTTTAAGGCTATATTCTCACTCAATTAAATAAACCAGTTGATTTTTTTTTTTTTTTTAAAGAGAGTTTATAAAAACAAAAAGCAGAAAAACCAAATGTGCAACCAAAAAGACCTTTACATGGGCTATCAGTAAAGTCTGAATGCTAGATCTTCAGATTCCCAGCAGAAACCATGACCATTTGCATGAAGGGCATAACTGTTGTCCTCTATATGGACCAGTCACCAAAGGGGAACTTGGCATACTTTGCTATTGGGTTACACAACTATTTGCCTGATATCACTAGAATTTTTAAGATCAGGAATCTTCAGATCAGTGCCTCGCTCTGGAAGAGGCTATGATCTGGTGGTTAAGGCAGTGGTGTATGGTCTAGTGGTTACAGACAACATATTAAGGATAAGAAATTTCACTTTTTTTTTCTTTTGTACTGAAAGTCTGTGACAAAATAGATAAGGTTATATTTGCCATAGGATACTCCTGGGGGGGGGGGGAGGGATTCTGCATGACTGCTTGCCTGCAGAAAATGCCCCCCTGCAGAACTTCTGTGCTTCCCTGCAGAAAACGGCAGGGAGGCCCTGTGGAGGAGGGGGGGGGCAGCGACGATCAACCATGGGCACAGTTTTTTTTGGGGGTGGGGAGATTGTCCTCCTCCTCCAAACAGAGGCGAGGCATGGGGTGGGGCACACACAGTTACCTGTCACTCCCTCCCCCCATCATTTCTGCAAGCGCAGAGCTGCCTAGCTGAAGGAGGCTGCCTGGGCTCCCGCTGACTCTGCAGTTGAACGCAGTCTCCTGGGTCCTAGTGCCAGTCGGGCTCCCCTTCTGTGTGCTGGAAGCCTTCCTGTTTTCTGTGCAAGTGAGTGCCCGTGGTGGGGCTGGGGAGGGGAGAAGAGGCAGGTGGGGGAGTGGAATATGAGAGTGAGGGGAGGGAATGGAGAAGAAAAGGGGATAGGGGAATCATGGGGGGGAAGCGGAAGCCCAGCATGCAGTGTCCTCTCTGCATCAGCTGGGGCACCCCCATTAAGCAGGTCCATCGAACCTTCACCCTGACAAGGCTTACCCCCCTACACCTCGACCCCTCTGAGCCCCCCTACACAGACCCCCACCCCACTGATCCCCAAGGTACCTGGACCTCCACCCCATCAAGCCCCAGTTCCCCAGCACCTGAAACCCCCACTGAGCCCTGCCGCTCAGACCCCCACTCCACACCCCTGGCACCTGGATGCCCCACTGAGCCCTAACCACCTTCACCCCCTGCAGAGACCCATTGCCCCTGCACTCAGAACCCCCCAACAAGCCCCTGTGCATCCAGATCTCCCACTGAGCCACCCGCACCCAGACTGCCCCACACAGAAACCTCTCACCCCACACCTAGATCCCCCACACACACACACTAAGCCCCTCCACACTTGGATCCTGCTGAGCTGAGCCTGCCCACCCATGCTTGGTGCACATGGCGCAGAGGAGCAGGTGCCTGGGTGTTTCCGGGGGAGGCCCAGCCCTTGGACCGTGGCAGTCAAATGCAGCCTCACTGCGGAGTCCCTGTACCAGGCGATGTGGGGGCTTCAGGGTGATCTCCCAGTTGCCTGTGCTCCCTGCTGCCATGCTGGAGTCACTTTTCTTTATTGACAAAATTTGCAGAATTTTAAAATGTGTGCTTAATTTTTTGGCACAGAATTCCCTCTGGAGTAATAGGAGAGACCTGGGTTCCATTCCCAGCTATCCTGAAATGACTGTATGAAACCTCTCAGTTAACTTACTTGTAAAACAGGGGAATGATACCTGAGTGCTTGTTATGGCAAGAGCCTTTGCTCAATAATAAAAGATCACAAGTGCATAGAAATATAACAGTAGTCGGTAGGGGGGAGATCAGAACTCCTGGCTCCCAACTCAGTGCACCTTTCCCTAGGCTGTTTGGGGGGGGGGGGATTTTTCTTCTCACTCATCTGTGGGACATAGCTCAGTTTGGTGGGAAGTAGAACAGGCAGTGTGATTTAGCAAAGATGTGGAACATCCCACAAAACATAGTAAACAAATTTTTCAGCTAGTTCTCCATTGCCATATAATCCTGCCCCACTCACCTATTTACATTACCTATCCAAACTTAATGTAGACCCCTAACATTTGCAAAACTATATGCAAAAGTGAAAACAAATTACTAGATTACAAAATTTAATTTCCTATTCAAGGGATCAATTTCCAATATACTATACATATGCTACTACCTTACTCACTATAAAACACTACATGTTATTTCCCCCTTTGCCAAAGAGTAGCTGAATTCCTGGCATAGCAAGTCAGTTTCCCTTGTGGAGCAGAAATTGGTGATATGGAGTCAGGTATTTGTTTGGAGTAATTTATTTACAAATACACAAGTCCAGTTCCTTCAAACAAGTTTAAGCGGGGTAATGGTCCCGCTATTGTGGGGAACTTTCCTGGCTTCTGCACTACCCCAGTGAAGTGGGCTAGCGAAAGGCTCTGAGTTCTCGCTCCCACTTCCTTTACCCAGAGGCCTCCCTGCCCTCGAGGACTCCCCTTCCACTCTCCTGTCTGGCAGAGTCCTCCTAACCCCAACAAGGCTGGGCCCAGGATTCTTGGGGGGCTCAACCCCCAACCCTGCTGTGGTCACCTAGGACAGGGGCTAGGGTGTCCCCACTCCAGGGTACTCTTTCTGCACTGGACGCCTCCCTGACCCACTGATCATTTCATACAATTTAAAGCAAATACAAGTTGTTTAATTAACAATTAATTTAAAAAAAAAAGGAAAAATGGGAAAGGTTAAAGGAAAACACATCACCCTGCTCTGTGGCAGGGAACATTACAAATAGTGTCTCTGGACATCAGGGCACTTCACAGTCTGTTCCTTGTAGGTCCCAAGTCTCCTTCTCAGGCCTTGGCTGTGCCGCAGGTTGGACACTTGCAATGGTGGTGGCCACACACCTCCAGGCTTTGGGTGGTGGGACCCTTCTTCCCAGTGTCAGCCCCCCGTTGGGTTAAGATCCCCCTCGCAGTCTGGCCTGCAAGGACCCTTGGCTGGGGGTATCTTTCTGCACTGGGCCCTTTGCCCAAGGTCCCCCCCTTGGATGGCCCCAGTTGCTCACCACACCTGGCTGTGGCTGCAGCTCTGCTCCCAGCACAGGATCTGCTCTCTCTGTGGGCTGCTTCTGTGACTCTGCTCCCAACTCTGACCTTTTCTGCTTTTCTGGCCCCTCTGGATCTGGCCCAGCTCTGCTCCCCAGCTCAGCTTGGGCCCTGCTTTCTCCTTAGCTCGGCCCCACTCTGTCTGACCCAGGCAATTCCAGCTCACAGGGAAGAACCCCCGCCTCCTGACTTCCGGATTAGCTTGCCCGCCCTGTCTATCAGGCTCAGAGGCTGACGCTGACCTGGAGCATTGGCCTCTCCCCAATCTTCTAGTGCTGGGAGCTAGCCAACCAAAACACCCCCACTGACTGCTAGTAAGGGGGCAACAGTCCCCTTACACAAGGGTAATAACAAACGGCACACAGACAACTCCCTTTAGCAGAAATCTCTTATAAGGCCCTAAAGTAGGTGTCTTGCTCTGTTTCTGTCAAGGCTCTGACGCCAAACTCACTGCTTAACCCATAGTTACTAGTTCCAGCCCCAAGCTCCTGCGTTTTTACCTGGAAAACCCTGCTAGCCCCCAGACTCTAGGGGTTGACTAAGGGGCTTGACTGTTAACCCCTCCTTGTTGAAACTGCTCTGCAACGCAGAGCTCAAAGAGACCTGATGACGGATGTTTTAACCCACACAAGGGGTCAAGAGCAAGCAGGACAAATGCCCAGTTCTGCCAAAAAGTGGGGTGCAGAGGAACGTGGAGTGGTGACGCCAGCCCCGCACAGGGGGGGAGAAGGGCTCGCGTGTGGGACAAGCAGCTCAGGGGAGCCCTGCACAGGTGCGGGGGAGGCTCAGGTGAGAGGCTGGGGTCAGCATGCCGTGTGGGGAGGAGCCGGGGGGGTCGGGTTAGCTCCGCGGAGGGGGGGGGGAAGAGGGAGGCGAGGGTTAGCCTCCCCCAGTGTCCGCTGTCCCTTTGGGAAATGTGGTCATTCTACTAATGCTCGCTGAGTTGTATGCACCTACAACTGGCCTTATTTATTACACCACACAATACTTCTTTTATGAAATATTTTTATCCCCCAACAAAACATTGCTGGAAGTTGCCTACTCTCCGGGCATTGTGTGAAAAAGCGACGCTACCAAATCTTGAGAGCGCGAGTGTTGCAAACCCTTTTGCAACAGCTCTTTCTTTCCGGCCGTGCTGTGTGATTTGTGAAAGTGGTCTATGCAGCGCTATGCTCAGCTGTCTTGCAGCATGCTAGATCCTGAGGGCAGTGTGGAGCACAGGGCTTCCTCCTCCTCCTCCAGAGTTTTTCTCATCCTTCTAGCCATGCTCCTTGCTGTAGCATTGCTGCTTTGCTTAGCATTCGCCGCCTCGCAGCAGAAGGAGAACGATTTTTATACATTTAAAGTGGTAAACATCAGGGGCAAGCTAGTCTCTCTGGAGAAATACAGAGGCTCGGTAAGTTTGCAGGGAGATGAGCAGCTGCTCTCATTGCAGACTATAACTAACCAGCCCATCTTTGCATGCTTGCATAAGGGAGTGGGAATCCAGAGATTGTACATTAACTTGCATGCATGCACGTTTATAGTCTCTCATTTGCGCATTTTGTGTAACTGATCTGGCGTATTGCTTGCATGTTTACTTTGATATCGTTCCATAGGTTTCTCCATTATTGTAATAAAACGTTTGCCTAACCCCTGTGTATGTGAGTCTGTTTCTTGGGCAGGCTGCTCTGTATACGTGGCACACGGGGTTGCGTGCCGTTCATTTACTATACATAGTACTCTGTTATGTCTATTATTAATCATGAAAACATTTATCCGGGATTGGAAGCATGTGTCATTTTAAAGCAAAAGTCTGTATTGCAAGATATTTCCCCTTTTGAAAGACTTGACTTTTGCTGAATTTTGTTTGAAGCAAAAGGGGAAAACGAGGATGGTGTTTAATCAGTATGTCAAGGAATGCACCATAATAATCAATACACGAAACTGAGAAGATAAACAAAGCAGATTAATATAATCTACAATTAAATCATAGAAATTAAAGATAATGTGAGGAAAGGCGCAAGACAGCAGATCTGTTTAAAAACAATTAATTTAAATGTTACTTACATATTACTCAAGAAGTCCTAAATGAAACACTCTCCCCAAAAGATGTACACATTTTATCAAGTTCTTGAAATGTGATTACGATATAGTCATAAGAAAATGTATCACAAATTATGTATATTCAAAGGTTAATAAATAGCATATGCATTTAGAAACTGTGAGGCAAATCAGGGTTGGTTCTTCATGCTAGAATGGTGGGGAGAAAAGCAACTATAAACCGGGCTTTACTTGCCAGTATGCTCCGGCTTACTTGTGCTCCAGCTTTGGAGTGGCACAAGGCAGCTGGACTGTACCTGTGAATTTGGCTGTAAAAGTTAAAATTGGCAGGGAGGACCTAAGGTTGACGCTAAGGTCTTTAACTCATTAAAGATGTCACATGATAGCATTTTCTTTGGGTTTCTTTTTTAGTGTTCGTTTATGAAAATATTAATAAAGTAAGAAAACAAGGAAATTTCCAGACAAAAAATTGTTAAACTGAAGTTAAGGTTGAGAGTATATATCAGTAATTTAAAGGTGAAAAAATTTAACAAGAATATTGTCCAAAAATAAGCAAATTAGAAACCCAGAAAATTCAGAGTTAAGTTACACTTTAAAAAATAATCCAGAAATGTTTAGAAATGAAAATGCAGAGTGAAAGTACCCAAACATTTTAACTCTGTCCTGTAGTGATTCCATAAGGAAACTATTATGAATAAACCAAATATACTAATCTACCTTTATGGTCCCAGATTAGAGTTAAAGAGACTAGTCCAAGGTAGCAAAGCAAGTCAGTGGTTAGAACTCCAGGAACAGAACCAGGGTCTCCTGACTCCCACTCCAGTGCCCCATCTAGTGGAGATGTATTGTCCTAATTTCATAGTGCTTTTTTGTAAATTTTTATGGCCAGAAGGGCCTGTTATGATAATCTAGTCTGTCCTGCATTATACAGGCTGTAGATTTCACCTAGTGATTACTGCATCTAGTGTAACATCTTCTGGTTGAATGAGAGCATTTCTTTGAGAAGGAGTCTTTAAATCAAGAGTTTTCTGTCTAAGTGATAAATAATGTACCACGTCCTTTGATAATCTATACTGACGGTTAAAAGTATATTTTATTTCCAGTTTGATTTTTTTAATAGACTGTTCTTGCAGATAAAATGCCTGGCAGGGGCATGCAATGATCAGTTGCACATGGTTTCATGCAAGGATTGTGCTCACTTGAGGACATTCTTGCATACTCTATTCCATGTCATTGTGCCACTTACTTATATGTGATCCTTGTACTTTTGCCAATAGGAATGAGAGATGAAGTTAAAAATATCTAAGATCAAAAGGGAAGCTCCTTGGTGGATTTAGACTAAATGAGGCCCAGATCCAGTCTGACCAAAGCCCCCAACCCACCCACCAATTCAAACTGCGCTTAAGTGGTACATAGACCTCATGTTGGTCCCCAACATCGAGGAGAATTTTCTCCATTGCATACACAGGTATTTGTTTGTTTCTAGGAGTACCCACAACTTGCTAAATGCTGTACAAACATAATGCATTAATGTTTGTCTAAGTGTAGTTTAATATATAAATATATATATAACAATGTATAAATATATAATGTGGTGTCTCTCTCAGATGGACATAATCTATATGGGATACTGTCAAATTGCTTGTTATTATACAGTAGTTGGCTTTTCTTCAATAGTTTGTTCCCATAATTTCTTCCAGTGGGTCTGTCAAGAGTCAATAAATGCTCTGACTGGAGCACATCTTGTCTGCAGGGCACCTGTTGCAGCTCTGGCTTTTAAAGGAGCAAATACCTTCTTCAGCTTCAGTAATTCAGAGCCAGAATCCCCGGGGAAGAAGTTGAAGAGGAAAACTCTCCAAGGTTACTCTTTTATGGAGTTCCTCACAAATCATTCTGTCAAAGGACAGAGGGTATTTGCCCCACTGCAGAATGAGCTGCAGGGCCCATTTCCACATCTCGTGCCTCTGCTCCACCTCTGGGTTTGCAGCTTTATTGTAGTTATGTAGTTAGCACTTTCTCTAGGGGTGACCAACCCCATGATCCCCCGTAATGGAGGGCTCCTTACCACAGAGAAGTACTGGGGACGCATCATCTTTTCTTCTTGGTCTCAGCTGTCCCCACCTTGACCAGCACTCACTCAGCACAGGACCACCCAATTCCTCAATGTGGTTCTCACATCCATGAGAGCCCTCCATGGGCTTCTTGTGAAAAGGGCAGGAGGAGAGGATGCCATGAAAGTGATGACCCCCTTTCTGAGTGGAACAGCAGAGACCCACATGTGGGGGGGCCCCACCCTTCTCAATCCAATTGAAACTTGACTACTCATGTGAATATTTAAATGAGATTAAAACAATAAAATCTCCCTTATCTCCCATCCTCTTGCTGGGGCTGGGCATTAGTGTCACATCCATATGCATCCTCTTTCAAGGGAGATAATGATTCCATGGTTAGAGTCTGTTGCACCATAAACTGTGAAGTCTTATTTCCCTTTATTCCTTTAGCTAGCTCATTTTGTGCCTTTGCCTTTCTAATCTTGCCCCTGCATTCCTGTGTTGTTTGCCTATATTCATCCTTTGTGATTTGTCCTAGTTTCCATTTTTATATAACTCCTTTTTAGATCATGCAAGATCTTGTGGTTAAGCCAAGCTCATCTTTTGTCACATTTTTCTATCTTTCCTACCCAGCGGAATAGCTTGCTTTTGGGCACTTAGTAGTGTCCTTTTGAAATACTGCCAACTCTCCTCAGTTGTTTTTCCCCCTCAGTCTTGATTCCCATGGGACCTTACCTATCAGCTCTCTGAGCTTACCAAAATCCACCTTCCTGAAATCCATTGTCTCTAATTTGCTGTACTCCCTTCTACCCTTCCTTAGAATTGTTAACTCTATTGTGAACTTTCACAGAGCTCTTCTTCAGTTCTAGGATAAGAGCATTGTATTATATGATCTACCTACATGAGATATGAAGTGCATTGAGCCAATCATAAAGAGCTATCAGAAAATAAGGAAATTTGTATCTTGAGGTAAACAAGGAAAGCTCATGTTTTATTTTAAAGGTTTTATTGGTCTCATTGTCACTGTACTCAGCAGAAACTGGGAGGCACTGTTTTTTTAATCGCTACTGCACATATGTAGGAGTCAGGACTTCTTGGTTCCGGTCCCCTCTCTTCCACTTCTCTGCTGTGTAGTTTTAGCCTCAATAGACACATCTAGGTATAATAGCACTTACCTACCTATTATACATAAGCCTCACCATAATACACTTAGCTAAGTGATTAATGTTAGTAACGTATTTTGAGAATCGTGAATGAAAGGCATTATACAAATGCAGAGTATTCTACTTCTGGGGGTAACATTAGGTGTTCTGCATGAAGCAGATCTCTCTGTAATCTGAGAATTTAATATTAGGTATAGAAAAAATAAACATTTAATTTCAAAGCACTGGATTTTTTGGATAATGATTCTGCAAACCAGTGTAATTTGACGTTTCTGGATAGGTCATTGTTGGGTATATAACCCAAGACCTGTGATTTATATAAGGCTCTGCTGCCTCAGCTAAAAATTCCACATCTGTTAACTTGAAGCCAATAGTAAATTAATAAACCTCTCTGTGGTCCATCCACTAGAGAGCCATACTGTGTAAATGACTTACACCAGTATGTAATATTTTTTCCAATATTGAGTTTAAGATTAGACTGCTTGGATTTTCTAAGTAAAAGAAGGAAAGTCTAGTATTGTAAGGGCCAATAAAGGTAATGCATGTTGCAGCTTTATGAAAATATTTTTGGAAAAGTCAAGGATTAATTGTTTGCACTGTACACTAGATGGTGCACTTGACTCACATTCAAAGTTCCAGGACAGGGTAAGAGAAAAGGAAGCCTAGATTAAGCTCACATGTTTTACTAAATATTAATGACTTAAATAATTAAAATGTTAGTGCCCAAATGAGACAAAGTAAGTGACTTTTTTATAAAGAAAATTTTAAACACACTGCAAACAGATCAACTCATTTAATCTTCTGTAATGCAGGATAGAACCACTTAAAGATGACCTGCTAACAATTTTTTAAAAACTAGATGTGCCTTTTTTGCTACTTTATGATGTTTTTAAAAGGCATGAAAGGGTTTCTATTTTTAAATTGTTTTGTCTGCTTTTTTATTTCCTCAAATCTCAAAATCCTACTTTTGTGGAAGGCCCTCTGGAAGGTCTCAAAATGTGCATTGTGAGCACTCATGTTATTTGAAGGAGTTGTGCTAGCAAACACTTCTTTCTCCATGATGTTAAGTCATTGAAATTAAATAGATGTTGAAAAAAATCACATTTGTATTGACAAAATTCTTTCAGGCCTTCTTTACAAATACTGTATATTAAAATCAAGCAAAAATTACACGCATTTTTTCTTTGCAGGTCATCTTTCACATTTCTGCACATACCCATAGACTTCTATATGTTTTTATTCCTTTGTAGCCACCTGGAACAAATTGTTTATCAACCTCGGGCAGATTTTGGGTGGGGCATTGCAAACTGCAAGCCGCAGGCAGTTTAGTGTCCAATACAATAGAATATATGGTGTTCAATATAAAGAGTTCTGCAGAGGAGACAGGAGACTGCTCCCCGCTTGCGCCCCTGAGGCAGGGAGTCAGAATTTTGTTTATTAACAGAGTGATTAACAGGTGATTAAGATAAGAAAGGGCTGCTAGGATGTTTCCTAAAGTTAAATGATCTGTTCCAAGGTTCGTGAACTACAAAAAGTAAGTAGCCTAAATGACAGAAAGTAATTGTAGATTTTTCTACAATTGTTGTATTCAAAAAGTAGTAAAAGTTATTAATCTTTCTTTAAGATAACTGATTTTTAGACAAGAAATGTAGTAGATCTAATCAGTCAGTAAGGCATTTGATACAGTTCCACATGAGAAATGATTAGTTAAACTGGGAAAGATGGGGATTAATATGAGAACTGGAAGGTGGGTAAGGAACTGATTAAAGGGGAGACTGCAACAGGTCGTACTGAAAGGTGAACTGTCAGGCTGGAGGGAGGTTACTAGTGGAGTTCCTCAGGGATCCGTCTTGGAACCAATCTTATTTAACATTTTTATTACTGACCTTGGCACAAAAAGTGGGCGCTTGCTAATAAAATTTGCAGATGACACAAAGTTGGGAGTATTGCCAATATGGAGGAGGACTAGAATATCATACAAGAAGATCTGGATGACCTTGTAAACTGGAGTAATAGAAATGGGATGAAATTTAATAGTGCAAAGTCATGGCATTTAGGGACTAACAACAAGAATTTTTGCTATAAGCTGGGGACTTCTCAGTTGGAAGTAATGGAGGAGGAGAAAGTCCTGGATGCATTGGTTGATCACAGGATGACTATGAGCTACCAATGTGATGCGGCTGTGAAAAAGACTAACATGATCTTGGGGTGCATCAGGTGAGGTATTTCCAGTAGAGAGAGGGCAGTGTTAGTACCATTATACAAGGCACTGGTGATACCACATCTGGAATACTGCATGCAGTTCTGGTCTCCCAGGTTTAAGAAAGATGAATTCAAACTGGAACAGGTGGAGAGAAGGACTACTAGGATGATCTGAGGAATGGAAAACCTACCTTATGAGAGAAGACTGAAAGAGCTTGGCTTGTTTAGCCTAACCAAAAGAAGGCTAAGGGGAGATATGATTGCTCTCTATAAATAGATCAGAGGGATAAATACCATGGAGGGAGGGGAGTTATTTGCACCAATGTGGACCCCAGAATAAATGGCTATAAACTGGCCATCAACAAGTTTATGTTTGAAATTAGGTGAAAGTTTCAAGCCATCAGAGGAGTGAAGTTCTGGAGCAGCCTCCCAAGAGGAGCAGTGGGGGCAAAAAACCTAACTGGCTTCAAGACTGAGCTTGATAAGTTTGTAGAGGGGATGGTATGACAGGACTGCCTACAACGGCGTGTGGCCCATCATTGACTGCCTGAAGCAAAAAATCCCCAATGGCTAGGACAGGACAGTAGCTAGGGAGGGCTCTGAGTTACTACAGAGAATTCTTTCCGGTGGGTCTTGCCCACTTGCTCAGGGTCTAACTGATCACCATATTTGCGGTTGGGAAGGAATTTACCCCCAGGTCAGATTGGCACAGACCTTGGGTGGGGTTTTTTTGCCTTTCTCTGCAGGATGTTATAACATGCAGGACTTAACTAGTGTAAATGGTGAATTCTCTGTAACTTGCAGTCTTTAAACCATGATTTGAGGATTTCAGTAACTCAGCAAGAGCTTACGGGTCTATTATAGGAGTGGGTGGGTGAGGTTCTGTGGCCTGCAAGGTGCAGGAGGTCAGACTAGATGATCATAATGGTCATGTCTGACTTTAGTAAGAGTATCTGAGTAAGAATACGCTTTTAAAACAATTTTAAACCTAACCAGTGTCACTTAAGTGACTGCCACAAGATGTCAGAACATGTTAGTATTAGAGCTGAATGGGTTTAATATTTAATTTTCTTTCTTGATATAGAAATTAGATACAATGCTCCAGTCAGATAATTTCTAAGTTATCTGCAAACCCCCCCCCCCACACACACACACACTAGGGTTTTCAGTTGCTTAAGTTCCCCTCCCCCACAAAAAAACAAAAAAAAACAAAACACAATCTGAAACAGCACTCCTGTGGGCAGGCACGGAATTTGCCCACACACACGGCCCTGTTGGCCTGACTGGAGCCACCCCCATAAATATAGAAGTCATATATGCCTATTGTATTTTGATTCCAGTAGTAGGGATTACCAATGAACACTTACCTATATTACAGGCTTGTTGTGAGGCTGAAATCATGATCATAAAGTGCTTTTATATCCTCCTATGAAAGGAACCATGGGCTGCGGGTATCGAAGACCAGGGGCCCAGTGCTTAGGCCAGCTAGCAGGGGGGGGGTGGAGAGGACTTAGGGCTAGCCTCCTCAAGGGGGGCTCACCTGCCACCCATGAAAGGAACTGTATGCAAGTGCAAAAGATCAGGATCATAACAAAATTTGGTTTTTGTTGTAATCAATGTAAACTATTGTTAATAATGGTTGGTAAGAATAAGTTACTCAGGCATAATTAAACTTTCAATAATAGGTTGGTGTTCGATTTAGTTTAGGACTGTCAAACGATCAAAAAAAATTAATCATGATTGAGGCTACATTTTAGTCACAGGTATTTTTAGTAAAAGAGAGTCATGGACAGGTCACAGGCAGCAAACAAAAATTCACGGCCTGTGACCGGTCCATGAATTGTATTATATACCCCTAACTAAAACTTGGGCCGGGACCCCCACAGGTGCTCTGTGGGGTGGGGACAGCCCAGGACCCCTGCTGGTGCTGGGGGGAAGGGGGCTCAGGACTCCCACTGGTGCTGGGGGGGGAGGGGAACGGTTGGTGGGGCTGGCTGGCTCTCTACCAGGTTCTGCATGTTCCTGCAGCTCCTAGGGAGAGGGAAGGCCAGGGGAGCTCCCCACACTGTCCCCCGCCACTTTTTTTTTTTTTTTTTTTTTTTTTTTTAACATAACTGCACTCAAAAACAAAACAATGCAAAACTTCAGAGCCTACAAGTCCACTCAGTCCTATTTCTTGTCTTAGCGATTGGCTGAACAAAACAAGTTTGTTTTCATTTACAAGAGATAATGCTGCCTGCTTCTTATTTACAATGTTACCTGAAAGTGAACAGGCATTTGCATGGCACTATTGTAGCCAGCATTGCAAGGTATTTACCTGCCAAATATGCTAAACATTAGTATGCCCCTTCATGCTTCAGTCAGCACTCCAGAGGACATGCTTCCATGCTGATGATGGGTTCTGCCCAAAGCAGTGCAGACGGACACATTCATTTTCATCAGCTGAGTCAGCTGCCACCAATAGAAGGTTGATTCTTTTTTTGATGGTTCCAGGTTCTGTAATTTCCGCATCAGAGTGTTGCTCTTTTAAGACTTTTGACACCAGGTTCCACACCTCCTCCCTCAGAATTTGGAAGGCACTTCAGATTCTTAAACCCTGGGTAGAGTACTGCAGCTATCTTTAGAAATCTCATATTGGTACCTTCTTTGCATTGTGTCAAATCTGCAGTGAAAGTGTCCTTAAATCGAGCAACATATGCTGAGTTGTCGTCCGAGACTGCCATAACACAAAACATGGCAGAATGTGGGTAAAACCAGAGCAGGAGACATACAATTCTCCTCTAAGGAGTTCAGTCACAATTTTAATACATCTTTTTTTTAAACGAGCATCAAAAAACAAGAAGACCATGTTCATTCAGTCTGTATCTATATGTTGATACTTGGAAAGTTAGCTAGATGGCACCAGAACATACTTTGTATGCCAGTGCATAGGGATTCCCTAGATTGTGCCTTGTTGTCACAATAAACCATTAAGGATTATTAAAATCAACTTTTGCTTTATGAGTTTGTTTTTCCTGAGAGAAAACCAAGGAAGGATGTAGAAACCAGTTTTAAACACTGTATTGTGATCAGCTATACTGTGTATGTGCATCATTGCCCTCTATTAGGTGAAATTACAACTGCCCAACTGCAGGGTATAGACCAGGGGTCCCCAAACTTATCTTGTGCCCCCCTTATCCCTACCCACCACCCCCATGGCCCCCTCAAGCCACAGCTGGGAGCAGGGCCTTGGTGAGGGCCAGGGTTGTGGCCGGTGGCAAAGGCCAGAACAGGAGCCAGAACCAGGAGCACAGCTGGGACAGAGCTGGGGCTCCCTCCCCACCCCCTGTGAGGGTGGGCCTGGGCCCCACCATGTCCCCCAAACATTCCTCTGTTCCCTCCCCCAGAGGACACACCCCACAGTTTGTGGACCACTGCTATAGACCTTAACCTTATAACAGCTAAAGGTGTTCTCACTCTAGTGAATGGGGCCTATGCTTTTGGAGCAGGAGAACTTGGGTGAAGTTCTGCTGTGACGTTCTGAATGGCCACAATGTCCAGTATAATGGCACCCACGAATTCTTGGTGGTTAAGAATTTGTTACACTATATTTATTGTACAATCTGCAATCATTTTATTTTTCCCTTCAACTACACCAAATTTTGATGTGCTTTATTGACTGGCCAATGATATTTCATGGTGAATTTTATAGCAGGGGGAGGGAAGGCTGAGTGAATTTTTAGTGCTCAGGAAAGGTGCTGGGGTGACAGCCCTGAACCCCTCTGCTCATCCACACAACAGAAAGGTATAGCATGGGAGTGGTAGCTATGCAGGAGGTGAGATGGTATTTCTTTCAGAAAGGCACCATAGAGAATGATGTGCCAGTGATGGAAGCCATGTAGACACCTGTCCGCTAGGATTTGGCCCGAGATTGCCAATTCATTTCATATAGGATACCAAATAGCAATACATAGCTACTATTGATTTGGTCTGGAATTGAACTGACAACCCTCAGATAAGTAGATGTGTATTATTTCATTACTTATACCCTGAGCCATCCAGTTCCAACTCCCAGCCCTCTAGAAATGATGAAACTATCTTTCTTCATAAAAGAAATACAAAACAGTCCCCCACCCCACCCCAATAAGCAATACCAGCACATTTGCTCCCTGGCTAAAGCTACAGCTACCAGATGTTTCTGAAAAGCCATTCTTCATGGTTTGAAAATAAAGGTTTATAATAGAAACATGAACTGAATGGAAATGGTCAAAAAATAGGGGATAAAGTTGAGAAAATTGTGTCTTTTTAATAGAAAACCTTCAAAAACACAAAACAAAACAAAACCCAAAACCTTTTGACCAGTTCTAACAGATGCTGGAAGGAGGCCTTTCACAAATAAAATCCTGTGGAACCAATTATCCTTTCAGTTGTGCACTGACTGCCCCCATTGTGTATAGGAGAAGTCTAGTTTCTTCTGGTCTTTCCTCTCATTACACTCCACTTGTTTCCTTTTCTGACTAGAGAGCTCCTAGTCTTCCCTGACTCTAGGCATGATCCTTATCAAGTCTATAGTGTCATGCTAGACCTGCTAAGTAACAAACTTCCCTGCTGCCTGCCATCTCTCAGGGACAATTAAGGGATAACGTCGATAGGTTCTGAAGGATGCCTTGTTTGGCCTTTCTTATCCTCAGTGATGACGACCACTAAGATTTTAATAGGAGGAGGATTGTTGGGGGGGGGGGGGAACTGCCCTTAAAGCAATCTAGCAGTTTCTTCAGTCTATGGGGGATGATTGATTAAACAAGCCATTATTTGTATGGCCTAGTAGTCCAAGCCATGGATCAGGACCTCATTGTGCTAGGTTCTGTACAAACTGAACAAAAAGACAGTCCCGGTCCTAAAGAGCTTATGCAGCAATAGGCCTGAATCCAAACAGCTCTAAACTGTAGGAAAGGTCAGGACTGGATCCCAACTTTGTAACTCAGGTCCATCTTAAGTGATAAACACCTCGGAAGAGAACCAAAGCCTCTCTACATGCCATATTCAGGGAGCATGAGACTGTGTCCTCTTGTGTGCTGTGCCAACATATCACTAAGCAGTAGGGCTCAGAATAGTAGTCATTGCTGATACAGTAGAATGGTGTAGGAATGCCATGATTTGTATGTCATGCCTTTTAGAACTCTAGCTCTAATGAAAACTATTAGTATTAAACTTAAATTATAATCACTAATGTTACCCTCTCACATAACTGCATAACCTTACCATCCTCACTTCCATCCTACCCCTTCACACCTTACTCTTTATTTAGATTATAGGCTTTTCTAGGCATGGAATCTTTGTTCTGTGAAGTACCATCAAAATATATAGTGTATGAGTTTATATACTAAAATAAACACATTGTATGCATGTACATATGTAATAATAGAACTCAAAGCTTGTCTAATGAATATTCTATTGGTAAGAGCACAAAACCCGGAGTCAGGATTCTTGGGTTCTATTTCCAACTCTGCTACTCACTTGCTATAGGAGCTTGGTCAGGCCAATTAACAGTGTCTGGTCTATACTACAATATATCCCTATATCAGTATAACTAGGTCACTCGGGAGTGTGACAAACCCACACCCTGAGGCTACGTCCTCACTACGGGGGGGGTGTGTCGATTTAATATGCTCAAATTCAGCTATGCAAATAGCGTAGCTGAATTCGATGTATCCGAGCCGACTTACCCCGCTGTGAGGACGGCGGCAAATCGACCTCCGCGGCTCCCCCGTCGACAGCGCTTACTCCTACCTGTGCTGGTGGAGTATAAGCGTCGATTCGGGGATTGATTGTCGTGTCTCATAATTCGATCCGAGAGATCGATTTCTACCCGCCGATTCAGGCGGGTAGTGAAGATGTAGCCTAAGTGATGTAGTTATACTGACTTAACACCCACATGTGGACAGCGCTATGTCAGTGGGGGAAGCTTCTCCCGCCAACATAACTACCACCTTACAGGGAGGTGGATTAACTACACTGATAGGAGAGCTCTCACTGTTTGTGATCTCACAGTGGTCATGTGAAACTCTGTACATTAATTTGTGCAACACTTTGAGCTCTTTGGTTCAAAGATACAGGATATAAATCAGGGCAGATTAATTGTATGTCCTCATTGAGTTCAGTGGGGCTGCACAGGTGTAAGCCTAGTAAGATTTGGCCTGGTATCCTAACTCTTTTCTACAATATACTTGAATTAAATCTTCTAATATTTTAACTGGTGAATTTAATTGGTTAACACTTATAAAGTGCTATTTAAAGTGAAAGTTTGTAGCATTATGCAGATAACAAGCAGCACTGCATAAGTGCAGAGTATTGTTACTAATACAACATCTGAAAGATCTATAGCAATTGACTTTAATTGCCTCCAAAGAAAACAAGAGGAGGGTTATTTTAGTCAGTGTGAGTTGTAGTTCTCCCTTGCAGCAGCTGAAAGAATATAAAATGTTTAGGAGATTTTAGAGTAAGATTAAAAAAATCTTCAAAGCACACTTGGAGTCTGCATTAATAAGAACTTCCACTATGATTTGGAATTTTAGTGCTGTTTTGTGAACTCAAATAATTTAACAAAAAGTACTTGAAGTCTGAGTTCAAATACAGATCAGGAAAGAAACACATGGACAAATTCTTCTCTCAGCAGCCCCATGGAAATCAGTGGGATTAAGAATAGAATTTAGCTCCATGGGCAGATGTGGCCATAGTTGGTGGAAACATGTGTGACTCAGCTGATTTCAGCAGAGTTAGATCTGCTTACACCAACTTACGAGACTGACTGGCTCTTTGGCTCCACAAGTCCTAACTTTGAACCCCAACCCCAATCCCAAACCAGGGCAGTCAATGGTGAAACTCCTGTTCATGTCAATTGGAGCAGGATCAAACTTTCTTATTCAAACATGTAAAAAGAGTATAAGAGCTTCATTTCACTGGGCCAGAACATTCTCTACCTCTATGACTGGCATATTTGAGACCTGTGTGTACACACACACACACACACACACAAAATATGAGGGAATGCTTCCTACATGGCCTCATTTCTCCCCTCCTCACTCCTGCAGGTGCAACATTGGTATGTGGCTCTACTGAGGTTTGGGGACAGGCAGCATGATCTTGCTATGCCTCCAGACTCTGTGGAGGGTACTTCCTGATGTTAGCAATCTGTCTATAAAGCACTGTGTAAGATACATCAGGCCTGGGAAAGGTCTCCCCTCATGGATCATTTGCAGAATCTGCTTAACAATGATTACAACTTGAGGCTGTGCTATTGTTCAAGTGAAGCCCTGCTATGCTGCACACCCGCCCAACAGCAGAGGCTCCAAAGGCAATGGCACGTGGGAGAAGTGATGTGGCCCACGGAATGTACATTTATAACAATTTCATTGTGTGTAATCAATGAGTCTAGAAGCTCAAAGATGATGGAAGATGAAGTTGGAATTTTTCTAACTGGAAAAAAGATGCACATTTTTAAGGTTGACTATTGGGATAGCTTCCCAAGGGAAGTGGTAAATTCACCACCACTTGGAGTCTTTAATTGAGACTGGATGGCTTTCTGAAAGATAGTTCAACCACAAGTTAGTGGGCTTGATGCAGTAATCACGGAGTGAAGTTTATGTCTCATGTTATGTTGTTCAAGCTACATCACCACAATGGCCCCTTTACCCTTAAGATTATCAATCTATATTGACAGTGGTAAGTGCATCAGTTGATTCAGGGTCAATGCTGAGAGGGAAGTTGTTGCACATTTAAAAACATTTGAAAGACCTATAATAATTAATATGCACCAAACCTCATCTGAATAGTCATTTCTTTACATGTGCTGGATTGTTTATACTATAGTGAATGTTTAGAAAATGCCAAGGAGACAGGACAGAGGAGATGCTGGTTTTTCTGAAACAGAATGAAAACACCCAAGGAATTTAGCATGAATTATATCAGCATGGATGCTACTTCTAACTTCAATAAAGTGAATATTTAAAAACTAAGTCTCCCTAAATAATCAAAAGAATTTGAAACAGTGTCAAACAGTAGCAAGATGCTCAATCCCAGTCCATTGAAGATTCTCAACATGGATATTTTTATTCTGCTGAGAATGATCTGCAGTCAAGCGTCCTTGGTGGAAGCTTATGTCAAACAGATATGCAGTGTGTTTTTAATCTCTTGTGTTTAGGTATCTCTTGTCGTCAATGTTGCAAGTGAGTGCGGATTTACAGATAGCCACTACAGAGCTCTACAACAGTTACAGAGAGATCTTGGCTCACATCATTTTAATGTGCTAGCATTCCCATGTAATCAATTTGGGCAGCAAGAGCCAGACAGTAACAAAGAAATTGAGAGCTTTGCCCGAAAGACTTATGGTGCCTCCTTTCCTATGTTCAGCAAAATTGCAGTCACAGGTGCTGGTGCTAATGCTGCCTTCAAATATTTAATTGGTAAGTAATATCTAGAGCAGCTATATCTAAGGAGGTAAGTTGCTGGCATTGAATTAATCTGATCTGGCAAGACTTTTATAAGGATTATTTATAGTGTTCATGATAGCAAATGTGCCTGATACATGTTTATTTCACATAGGGTTATTTTAATAATCATATCTAATGCCTATCCAAATACAGATTCAGAATGTCTAGAAATTCAAATTCGGTGTACATGGGAGTGTAAAACATTCCCTCTGTACCTGATCACAGGGTCATGAACATGGGCAGCTGTGCCTGGTTTTCTCCACTTAGCAACCATTTCTCCAGAGAATCCATGTCATGACACATCTGGGGCTGCCACAGGTCAGATTTTATGACATGCATTAGCAGATCTGTAGGGTGAGAGGAGGCAAAATGTCCTCAGTATCCATCTGAGCCCCACACTTTCACAAGCTTTGCATTCACTCACAAAACAGTGCAACCAGGTGCCGATAGGGATTTCCTGGAAGAAATTTCTTCCGTGTTCCTCACAAGGAATATGGAACAACCAAACTGTAGAACCCATCCAGCTATTTGTACAAGAGCCAATGCATGCTAGGATAGGAGTCCTTGGGAGTTTGTTGGTTCCTGGCAGACAGCTAAGAAGCTTTCAATAAAACAGGTTCTTCTTATCCAAGCACTATATTTTTCTGCATTGGTTGAATGCTCCAAACACCATTCAAATACTGAACTGAAATCAGACTCTTCAGCCAACATTCAGGGAATTTTTTAGGAAGTGAGACAAATCTAATCAAACCCACCACCACATGACCGCACATCGAGTCTCACCTCCTCTACCCAGGAACAGTGTTCCTCCCACACTCTCCCATGGATTTACAGCAGAGTTCTTTGTACTACTTTTGGCTGCCACATGCAGTGTTCCAGAGCTGACATTCCTGCAGATCATAGAATATCAAGGTTGGAAGGGACCTCAGGAGGTCATCTAGTCCAACCCCTCAAAGCAGGACCAATCCCCAGACAGATTTTTACCCCAGATCCTAAGTAGCCCCCTCAAATCCCATCCTTCCCCAATGCTCCACAGGCAGCATGAGGCTGTTAGAGGTGGTACAGTCACCACTGTAATGTGAAAGGACAGTCACCAGCATAAGTCTGGCAGTGCACTGTGACAGGAAACACTCACCTCTCATTAGTACCTCCTATTGGTTGTGTATGAACCTGCACTTTCTCTCTCTGCTCCCTTTTCAGCTGTTCATCTCACCAGGTGGGTCTTCACTGGTCCAGCTCTCTGGCCAAATCACACAGTCAATGTGCATGAACAAATCCCTTCCAGAGTAAGAGGTCCAAACAGGGCCTGTCCCTGTGCCCTTGTTAAAATCTTTAGCCTTGTCTCTATGCTCAGTCCTCAGCCCCTTCTGGACTGGCTTTAAGACCGTGCCTGTCCTGGTCTAGAGCAGTGCCTCCAGGGCTTTTTCCCTGGAGACTCTTGCCATAAGAGTTCTTATTGCCCCAGCTGGGTCACTCCTTCAAGTTCAGCTCCCTTCCAGGGGACAGGGAGTAACAAAGTTCAACAAATGGTTGGCCCTCTTCAGGGTCTTCAGCCCCATCCTTGAGTTCTTTAAGTTCCATCCCTGGGCTTGGGCTACTAAACAAAACATGCCCCCTTCTCAGGGTATTGGCCACTTTGCCAGAATCCAGGCCTGTCCACTATCTAGGTCCCAACCCAGGGACCCTACAAATAGCTACACACTGCTTCCTTTAATAGTTGCTGCTGCTATTCTCTAGGCTGCTTCACACATAGCCCCTTCCTCTTCACCTCAGGGCTGAAGTTTTCTACACTTCTCCTGCCTCACTACATGCCATGTCCACCAGAACCCATCTTCTGTATCTCTCTTGAGCTCTAGTAAGGCACACCCTCCCTTATTCCTCTGGTCCCAGTTAGGGACAACACTGCACACATCCTTTGCAGCTCCTTTTATCTCAGCCTGCTGTGTTCTGATTGGCTGCTTCCCTGCAGCCTTTCTAGGCAGACCTGGAGGTCTCACCTTCGCTGCTCCTTTTCTGGGGCAGGGTGTGGAAGGACCATGAGGCCTCCAGCATGGGGCTCAGAGGGCCTGGTACACCCTGTCACATGCACCTTGGCAATTTGTCTGATTCCACGTGGGGGTTTGGCCCAGAAGTGGCAAGAGATGTAACCTTGTCCCAGATGAAGCGTGTATAGCTCTGGACCTACACGTTCTGTGCTCCTATCTTATGACCTCACATTTATGGGCAGAAACTCCTGCCCTTATTCTAAAATGCATTCCTGAACTTTTCCATTTAATATAATAAAATCATAGAGGTTATTCAGAGAATAACCCAACCTCTAACTAATGAGGGTTAGGAAGAAACTTCTCCTAGGGGGTAGGTTATTCCATTATTTCCTACTGCGGAGTTTCTTGAAACATTCCTCTGAAGCATCTGGTAATGGCTACTATCAGAGATAGCCTACTGGACTAGATAAGCCATTAGTCTGCTCTAATATGGCTGTTCCTAAGTCCATCTCCCTGCCAGTGCATGATTGTTCCAAATAGTATATTTTCTGGTACTTTCTCCTGTCTATATGCCTTAAGTGATTGAGCTTCTACTAGTTCCCATGGTAGAGTATTCCACAGTCTAATATATCTTCCTGTCAGAAAATCCCTCCTGATATTCAACCTAATGTTTTCCCCTTGATTTTATGTACTTTCTTTCCTTAAGATGCTAAATCAACAAATCATCATACTCAAATATGAGGAACTGGTTCATGTGGTTTTCTCTTCTGTTTGTATTTTCTTTTCCTTCACAGAATCCACAGGAGAAGAACCAACCTGGAACTTCTGGAAGTACCTGGTAGCCCCTAATGGGAAAGTAGTAAAGGCTTGGGACTCAACTGTCACTATTGAAGAAATAAAACCTTACATCACTGAACTTTTGAGGAAAATCATCCTCAACCGGAAGGATGAACTGTGACTTTCAAAAGTCCCATCATGTTTATTATACCTTGATTGATAATTAGGACTGCAATTTGATTGTTCACATTCCAAAAGAGGAAATAGAGGGACAGGAAATCATTATGACTAATTGAAGTTTTTCCCATCATTCTAAGAATACAGGAAACAATAACTGAATGTGGTAAAAGGTGAATTAACTTAGGCTTGTGCTATCGTTCTAAAGTGATTGAATTGAATTTGTGCCTTCTTGGAAAGAAAATCATTTGTTTATCTTACTATCTCAAATCATCAATTGTTGATGATATTATGAAGAGCCAGTTAGGATTTTTTTGGCAGCCAGGCTCAGTTCAGCTAGAATTTCCTTAGAGAGACCTTACTAGCAACTGCAATTCATTTGTCAAGATTTTGACCATGAATTTCATTTAAAAATGCAACCCAAAGTAAAAGAGTGCACTTGGCGTAGTGTGGACACAGTTATAAGGGGCAGGCAAAAATAGGTTTCCTCAAAGCAGACACACTTATAATGATATGTGTCTGCTTAGTTATAAAGGACAGACACTTCACTTTCTCTCTATTTGTGTTATGGGTAACTGGGGGAGAAGGGCATGGAGAGGTCTCATCTATAGAACTGAAATAAAAGACAAAATTTCCTACAAAAAGATTCTCCATAAGTTGTGTGAACTGTCTTTAAATTCTTTGTTTAAAAAAAGGTTGCTGAGTGACATTAGTACAGTCTGTGTAATTAATTTGAACATCTATAGGGCCAGATTCTCCTCTGGGTAAATCACTGTAGCACCATTAAAATCAATGAGTTAAGCTGATTTATCCCAGCTGAGAATCTACCCCTATTGTTAGGTTTCTTTTTTCAAAAAGTTTTTGTATTGTGCTTCATATTTTGATGTTTTGGGAGAAAGAACAATACTCATTTTGAGTCAGAGTTGAGGTGGTTGTGGTTGAGTGAAGATGGTTTTGAAATCTGCTTGCACCATATGAATAATGGGTTTATTGTGTGGGCAATATAAGATTAATTATGTCTTTGATTATTCACTTTTAAGTGCTTCGTTTTGATAAATGATGTGATAGCCAAGTCCTCTATCACCCAGCAACTTTAATTATTTTTTAAATGTAGCCAAATGAAAGACAGCATTTTTAAACTTTTAAATAAATGGGATTGGACAGATTATTAAATTAAAGGAATGAGTGGTGCTGTCCAAGTTTAATGGCTTCTGCAGAGCCCTGCCTCATTCAAAGCACATCTGACAAAGGCACACACATTTACCATATAGCTAAGTTAGCCAAACATGCCTAGCACAGGCTACCTCCTTCATTCCAAATAGTAGTGAAAACTGCTCAGAGAGTTAGATACTTGTCAGACAAAGGACTAGAATCCACATACTTATGGCACTAATGCTTACTTCACTAGGGCACAGTGGTTCCAAGCCAAGTTACTGAACCTCTCAAAACCGTAGTTACCTGTTCTAAAAATACATGGCTAATAATAATAGTTTGGCCCTGCCTGAGTGCTGGTGTAATTTAGAGCAGCCTTGGGGTTACTCTAATGTTTGATCTGCTTCCCCAGGTCCCCTATGGAACCTGGGAAGCAGAGAATAGCCATATAAATATAGAAACATGTTCTCAATGTACCCGGTTGCATACACAAAATAAATAAATAAATGTACCTGATACTCTTGGCAAGTGGTTGTGGTAGTGATGTGTGTGGTGGGGGTGGGGAGGATTAGAGATAGTCTGTGCCAGCTGGTGAGGCTCTTTATGTAAGGTATATTCTCAGGGGACTGTTTCTGCCAAAGCAGCATAAAGGGGCCTTAATATAACAGAGAATTATATACCAGTACAGTATAAGGGGGCTGTAGCATAATAAAAAAAAATGAGATTCCTCAATCACTCAGTTCCTCAGTCAGGAAAATATCACAGTGGGGTCACATTCACCCTAGACCAAAGGGTGGATCATGCAGGAAGGAGAATCATTAAACCAGATCCTGACCTTTCCTTTAACTCTGGAAAGTAGCCTTGGCCAGTTCAGAGCTCTATGGTGAAAATATTCTTAGTCACTGTGATATTTTTTTTCCTCAGTTTCACTGACAGAATCGTGTCCAGTGATCAAGTAATGTAAATTTCTTACACATTTAACTATTTTTGCTTTTGAAAACTGCCTCTTGTCTAAACCAATGTTAAAATCTATATTCAGTTTATAATTCAAATCTTGTGGTCTAATGTGATTGCATTGGGCAGATCTAAGGATACAGAGAAACATTAAAAAATGCAAAAACAACAAGGAGTCTGGTGGCACCTTAAAGACTAACAGATTTATTTGGGCATAAGCTTTCGTGGGTAAAAACCTCACTTCTTCAGATACGAAGAAGTGAGATTTTTACCCATGAAAGCTTATGCCCAAATAAATCTGTTAGTCTTTAAGGTGCCACCAGACCCTTGTTGTTTTTGTAGAGACAGACTAACACGGCTACCCCCTGATATTAGAAAATGCAAAATTTTCAAACTGGACACAGTTTAAAATGTTTTAATCTCAAAGATACTTTCTCAGTTTAATCAAAATGTTCAGAAAACATTCCAGTTGCCAGTGAGACTTAATCCTAATTATTTGAAAGCATGAAGATTTCTGTCTTTCTTGGGGACTAGGGAAGTGGGCAATAGGGAGAGGAAGTGATTGTTACAAGGAAGATTAAATCAGCCTTAACATTGGACTGTGACTGGAACCTTAAAAACGGCGATAGTCTCCCCTCACTAATATAAAATTTCATAGACCTATTAAGCTGAGATAAAAGCTCTGTTACTTTGGCTCCAAAAGCACGAGGCTACTACCACTTAAGCTAAAACAAAGATCTCTGTTAGCTGTCTCCTATAGAAACACACGTAGGATATCTTTTTTAGCGTAGCCAACCAGTGGAGGGTAATATACTCTCGCACACATGGGGTCTACACTACACAGTTAACTGAGGCTGTTACTGAGGTTTTAGCCTTACCGCTCCCTGCCATCCATACAGAAATCTTCTGACCTGGGTTTGGAGGTGCTTTAAGCCTGGGTTAGCTTACTCAGGTGTCGGGGGTTAGAGCCGAGGCTCCACTTTAAAAATCATAGAATCATAGACTATCAGGCTTGGAAGGGACCTCAGGAGGTCATCTAGTCCAGTCCCCTGCTCAAAGCAGGACTAATCCCCTGAAGGCGGGTTGGAGCCTGCCTATTTTGCAATGAGGACATAGGCAAAATCATTTAAATGCTGATAGTCCTCCAATGCCTTCCCATAGTTTCCCCCCAAAAGAATACACAAGTTCTCCCACAGTTGACAGGGAAAGAATCCTAGAGCATCTCGACACAAAGAACCAAGGGGTACGCAATGCCTATCAATTGTGAGATAACTTTTCTACCCTTTGGGTGGAATTGTGGGAAGGCACGGAGGACTATCAGAACTAGATAGTAAAATAAGGCATTATTTATAAAACAAGCTCTAGGGGCTAGCATGCTCCTAACCCTATGATGCTTAAAAATATATAATATTGCCAAGTTATAATATCGTTGACACGGTAAAGCTGGTTTGTGCTGCATAGTGTTTTTAAAATGGTAAGACAATAAACTTTTTAGCATTTTGCACACAGCGTAAACTCTTTCCAAATGCCTGTTGCAATCATATACGTTCATAATTATGCCAGTGTGCACCAGTAGAATAAAGAGGGGTGTGTGTGTGTGTGTGTACCACGATGCCTCCTGTCTTGCAACAGGGTGAGGAGCAGATCAATGGATGGAGAGGAAAGGGGAGATGCTAAAGCAGTTGATGGTTCCTGCACCTGCACAGCTGATGTTAGGGTCATGGATGTCTATCAGGAGAAGTCCAAGAGGGTCGAAGCTGGAATTGCCTTGAGACTTGCAGAAAGGCCAGGGGAACTGGAACCTGAACTGTGTTTTCTACTGCATCAAGCAAGCTGACATCATCTGAGAAAATCTGACGAGTTTTAAAAATAAATAAATAAAGGGGAGGGGGAATAAAAGGAAAAAAGTGTGTGTGTGGGGGGGGAAGATAATTAAAGGAGATGGAGGGGCAGATCACAGCCCCAAGGCCGAAGGGCAAAGAATCTCTGAGCCAGATGCAGTTGGAAATTGTGGAAATTTCCAGAATCAGGCACGATTGACACTAATTAACATGTTGAGTCCTACAAACTGATTTTAGACTAAAATGAAGGGCGTGACTTACACCTATGCAAGCAAGGAAAATTGGTGCTAGTGGGCGTGGCACATAGATCCATGGGCATGTAGGAAGAAGAGTCTATTGTCTATTGAGTCTAAGAGTCAATTCAGTCTATTGTTAGATGAGTCATAGCACCTCAGGCAGTGACTTCATCACGCCTCACAAGTGAAGGAGAGTCAGGTGTGTTTGTTATGTGGCAGGGAGATCACCAAGGAGAAGAATCCAGGGTCATGGAAGAAAAGTGATTAATGATTCAGTATGTGGCTCTCTTCCCTCTACATAAATACGGAAACAGTGTCCCAGCACTGTATTGGCAGGCATTATGCTGCTGAAAGTACTGTCCTGTGGATGAGGTATATAACTGAGGCTCTGACTAGCACAGGGCACTCTTCACAAGAATAGCAGCATTAGCCCCAGTGTCCAAGCCAAAGTTCAAGTGTGGTAATTAATACAGTCTGGTTCCTTAAATTCCTCTTCACTTTCTGTCCTAAACTGGTGGCTAGTGGTGCTGCACAGTGTTAAACAGCTGCTGCAGTCCACCTTACCAGTGGCAACAGTTTAGTGGCAAGCTAGCACACTTAAACCCTGATCCAGTAAAGGACTTGAGCACATGAATGCTTACATTTAAGTTAACAGAAATAGTCATGTGCTTAGAGTTAAGCATGTAACATGTTTAAATCTTTTGTTGGACTGAAGTCCTAGTTGGTAGAGCAAGTTTAGGTCTTTCAGGATGAAAGGTGCTAGATAAATGTAAATCATAATTTTTTTATTAGGCGAGAAGTCTGTCAGTCATCTAATCATTTGATATGATCTTGTCACTAAATAAACAAACCATAGATAACAACCCAAATTGCAATGGATTGTATTTGTTCTATGAGGATTCAACAAGTGTGTACAGGACCAGCTCTAGGCACCAGCAAAGCAAGCACGTGCTTGGGGCAGCACAATTCCAGGGGCGGCATTCCGGACATTCTTTTTATTTTTTTGCTTGGGTAGTTGCTCTCTCGGAACTTTATTTTTGCTTGGGCAGCATTCTGGCCACCCGTTTTTTTTGTTTGTTTGTTTTGTTTTTGCTAGAGCCGGCCCTGAGTGTGTAGATATCAGAAATTATTCCTTTGGCTTATGAATCCTAACACTGTTCATGTCTGACAAGGATCTTCCCCAGGGCACCTCCTGGAAACTATGTAGAAGCATTGAATGTTCCATGCTTAAGTCTTATCTGCATTGCAACTTACCTGTTTTACAGAAAATTTTGGTATGTGTTAACAAATATACATTTTTATGAATGGATAGCAATTGTCTAGGGCTTTAAGATTTTATAGCATGCAGATTTGACAGATGTAGAATATCCTTGTAAGAAAGACTTCACATTGGTTTAGTGTCTAAGATAAGTGACTAGACACATAACTGCACATTAATATATGTCTCTGTATGACATGACAGAGGAAGAAGAAATTACTTCAGAGCTTGGTCTCACAGCTATTACTCAGAAAAAATACCTGTTGACTTTAAGAGTTTTGCCTGAGTAGAGATTGCAGGATCAGACCTATGTAATACAAAAAATCTGTTTGCAAAGTGGGACTTGTAACCTGAAATATTTACAATGAAATACATAGGGGTTTAAACACATTTTTTTTTTTTTGTTTTGTTTTTTGGTAAGTGACAAGCTTTATGGGTCCGGTTCATCTCTGTGTTACTCCAGTTTTATGCTGGGATCATTCCATTTATGAAAATGGAATGACACTGGTGTAATGCTGGAATAATGCAATCGTGAGTAACTTTACTGGGTGGTACCTAATGCATCATTTGCAACACATTAGCACATTGCTCAACAAGTGACTGAACCTGGTCCAAAATACTGAGTGCAGACATCCATTTGTTCAAATGGACTGAGTTTTATGGTAAACTACAGCCAACTCTTGGATCAGCCAAATAAATCGTTTTTTGTTGTTGTAAACGTGCTTAGGTTTATTTATTTGTATTTTAACTATATATAGAACAAATACAACTTAGCAAGATTATGGTTGAGTAATACACAAAAACAATCAAGTGTTTTCATCGTGTTCTTAAATTGCATGTTAAAAATGGTAGATGAGTTTGAGGGTGTGACATTGGGTGATATAGAGTTAAGCTCTTTAGTTTATGCAGATAACATCATACAACTGGCAGATATGTTTGAATTAATTATGATCCTCTTCACTATCTTGGAAAATTGGTGTAGTTGACTTGGATTTACAATAAATGCCAAGAAGACGAAGTGGCTGTATCTTGGAAAAGGGGCAATCGATAGAATGTTGAAATGCAGCAGCAGTGAAATCATAGAACAAGTAAAATCCGAGGAAGCTTGATTGGTACTGATGGTTCCATCAAGGGTGAGGCTAAAAGGAGATATGCTTTAGCTACAAGTGCTGCACAAAAGTTGATGAGATTATGGACTGACAAAAACATTACATTTGGTACCAAGGTGAAAATTTCCCAAACCAGTGTACTAATATTATTGTTCTGTAGTCTACAAACAGATGCATTAAATGAAACAGACATCTGAAGGCTGGAGATAATAGAGATGAGAGTTCTTTGGAAGATGGCAGGTGTAATGTGGAATAATTTTAAGATGAAGAAGTAAGGAGAGACAGATATGAAATCGGGATAAGGGATTGGCTGCAATCAAAAAGATTACCATGATGGGGACACTGTAGAAGACAAACACATGATAGGATTCCAAAGAAAATAATGCAAAGGCAACCAAGGTCAGAAGACCTAGAGGCCAACCACCGACTATATGGCAGGACATTGTACATAAGGACATGACCAGACTGGGCTTAATGGAGGAACAAGCTGTGTACGAGAATGATGGGTAATGCTATACAGCTCCCTGTGTCTGTAAAGATGCTTTGGGATGAGAGAAAGCAGGTATTCTCAACACTATGGTACAAACAGATGCTAAAGTAGATATGTCAATGACAAATTATCCTAGGTGAAACTCAAAGCACTTTACAAAGGTGGATAAATATCATTATCCTCATTTGGCAGATGGGGTAAATAAGATGGGGGCAACAAAGAGGATAGGGAATATAATAATAATATCCCTAAATAATACAGGAAATCTGTGGTAGAGGCAGAAATACAACACAAGGGGGCAGATTCTCAACTGGGTCTGAGCTCCAGTCAGACACGTTGGGGCGGGGCCCATAAAATAGTGGTGGTGGCTCCGTGATCCCAGGCCACCAGCACACATTAGAGCCAGAAGAGAGCAATCTAACTTAAGCCCATGAAGGATCAGACAATGCAGCTCTGCTGTGTCATGCCCTGCCCCTAGAATGCCTCTAACCTAACTCTTTCCCCCATGCGCGGTGGTTGTGGGGTGGGGAGTGGCAGTTACAAGAGGTGGCTGGACTTTCTCTGCTGACTTTACACTGGTGGAGAGATCCCCTGCCCAAGGGTAATTGTCCACTAGCCATTTCCAGCCTGGAAAATCTGACCAAAGTTGATTAACTGCCAGTCTACTGCCTTATCCATTAGACCATGCTGCCTTTTCTCAGAGTGTCAGAGATACCTGAACACAAAGAAGTTCTCTGATAGTTAATCCCAGGAAAGGAAACATTCAGGGGATCACTATATTTTAGGTGAGGAGATGTGTGATTTACAGTGTGAGACACAAATACAGCTAGATGGGTTTTAAGATACTGCTGGAGAATGCCTTCTTTCTCACCCCTCTTCTTAGGAGGTGCACTTGCTAAAATTCTCTCAAAAATTAGACTAACAGCGCTCATAAAAGGACACTGTTGCTCTGCATGATATCAGGTCACTTGGTTTCCATGGATGGTGTGACAATGGCAGAGGAAAAAACTGGTACTCCAGAATAATATAAAAGGCTAAAGTGCAATCATTTGCAGAACAGAAGATAGGGGCACTTTTCTGGTGCCAACATGTGCAGATCCAACTCTGTAAAACTGTTCTCTTTTCCCAGAAAGGGATCAAAGAAATCTTAGTATCCTTGCAATTATAATTTTAGTTAAGTGATAAAGCATGATGGGGAGTGGTTACTGTAATAACAAGCAGCCCAATACTCATTTCTTCCTTTTCCTCAGAGGTGTGACTCTTTCAACATCAATTAATTATACTTTTATTTGGGGAATGGTTATTGCAGATGAACTCTGTAATCCACACACTGTTCACCCAGTCCTTATAAAAAGATATGCCACAGACTGCTCTTGAGAACCATGGACTTGTAAATTGGATGGTAATTCCAAGTTTAAATTATAATCACTTTTTCTTGCCCTTAATTATCGTCATATCATTAATTTTCATGGTTTATATTACCATACATATGCCAGGTACTTTACAAATATATCAATAAATAAGTTGCTACTAGAACAGAAGAAATGGTTCTTCTGTCCTGCAGGAGTTTTCTGGGTTTTTCTCCATCCCGAATGGGGACAAAAACTGGAAATCTCAAAATTGTTTGTGAACCGATAATCCTAATATCTATCTATCTATCTATCTATCTGTCTGGATCAAGTCAGTCAAAACATTTTATTTTAATCATTTCAAAATGTTTTGTTCTGATTTCAATAGGTCTTTTAGTATAAACGAGCTAACATTTCAAAATGAAGTTATTTTGAATAAAAAAACAAAACTTATTACAAACCTGTCAAAATGGGACATTTTGCCTATTTTGAAAATTCTAAGCGAGAAATCACGTGTTGTATTGTTGAATTTTTGGGGACTCAGATCCTACAAATGCTTAGTACTGAGGGTAGCAGGTGTAGTGCTTACTTCCTTGGGACTCCTCACTATGCCTGACAGTCAGTGTTTGCAGGAGCAGACCCAAACACAACAGAGAAAGAGGGAGGAGAAACATTTTTAAATAATGTGAATCAATATCTGTTTCTTGATCCCCATGCCCACCTGGCATTATTTGTTCTGGTTTTGGTTTACAGTCCTTCCTTATTCTGAACCTCTCTCTAATGGTAATGGGATCACAGAGGATAAGAAGGATTTCTGATATATTTCCACTGAAGGGTATTCTGTGAGGGGCAGGATATGTGCATGCGTGAAGGATGGATGGAATTGTTCTCTACCTTGGTTCCAGAAGGTGGGATCAGGCTTTGTTCTAGCAAAGTGAAGTGGTCCTAATTTGGTGGGGTGGTTCTGACATGGTTCTAGAATAGTGGGTTGGTCACATTCTTTGGTTCCATAAGACCAAATGAGAACCGCCTCACCCTGCCAATACAAGCCTTTTTCATGTCATCTTCTGGAACCAAGCTGGGAGCATTCCATAAAGCTAGATCTATTCCAGTTTGCCAGTTACTTCCCAGGAGTGTGTACTTAGACACCCCAAATCTGCATTAAATATATACTCTCCATAAGTGATCCCTCCTTGTGCCACTGAGAATCTCATAGCATGAGCATCCCATTCTCATAGTTCAGTTTTTTGCTGTTTATTTCAATTTATATTCAATTAAAATTCCATGTATAAGCACATTAATATTTATTGAAAGCTTCCCAGAGGGAGCTGTGTTCTTCAATAATCTATTGTGAAGTATACTAGAAGGGGCCCAATCCTGTTAGATGCTGCATGCTTGCACCTCCCATTTGGGGGCTCATTGCTTTGTAGGACACATGCAACACCCCACAGGCCCTGGGCCTGAAATAAACTGGCAGTGCATTCATAACAGGTGATGCAGATTTCTGCACTTGGTATCCATGTTTGAGGCATATATATATGATTGCTTGGACATCACACTCACAGTGGTTAGAGCAGGGCATTAGGTACCATGACGCCTAGACTCCATCTATGGCTTTGTCACCGTCCCCTTGCTGATAATAAGCAAGTCAATTAATTAATCTGTGACTCAGTTTTCCACTCTGTAAAATGGGAATAATAATAGTTAGCTAATGCAAGGGAGTATTGTGAGGGTCAATTCCTAAATACCACTAAAACACTGTGTTACTTGCAGGGATGATACTAGAGAAGTCCAAAGTATTTGGATTTTCAAAGGCGCCTAAGGGAGTTAGAGACTTAACTCCCACTTTCAGTCAATGAGGGTCTAGCCCCTAAGTCTCCTAGACCCTTTACAAATTGCAGTTGTATTATTGTCTTTTAGGATGTCACTGGGCTCTTCTTCCAGGTGTTAAGCCTATTATTGCAGGCCTCAGTTCCATCAGACACAGACTGTGATGAGTTCTCATGTGTAGTCAGTCAAGCATCACAGTGTCACCTGTTCTGCAAGGAGTCTGACAGCAATGAAGAAGTGTTACCACATGGCATGCAACCACATGCTTCCCCTTTACTCTTGATCCCTTGAGTGTTACTAGCCTGCAGAACTCAAGAATGGAACATTTTATTTCAATATTAAGGAACACCTGATCACCAAAGCTCAGTTCCTGCTCAGCTTACACAAACAAACCCACTCTACTGCAAAGTGAGCAGACTGGCAGCAGAGGAAAATCAGCGGCATATTTGTTATTTCTCTTCCTTTTGTATTTTTCTGTGGAAGGTTAATGCTAAAAAATAATGTTAATAATTAGTACAAGATTAAAACAAATAAAAGGAAAAGTATAGGCTTTGCATTGGTTTGAGTGGGTATCTTCAACAGTACTCAGTTTGGTAATATTTTCATATCGCTGGTATCATCCCATTCATATTCTGCTCAGAAGACTTGAGATTTTCCTGAGATGAAGGATCCTTTGTCACTGCAGCCTGTTTTTTGTTGGTGGTGGGTTTTTTTAATAGCTGTAGCCAGAGAGATAATGAAGAAGGCTTGAAAGGTTAACAGAGATTACAATTTTTGTTTGGTGTTATGTAAGTGTAGTGGGGTGGTCACCCACTCCTGCCTGGATGGGCTTAAAACAGCCCTGGAGAGAGCGGGGGCAGGGGGAAAAGCTGGTCTGATTGGGAAGCAGCTGCATCTGGGGCCACGCCCCAACCAGACCCAGCTGGCCTTATAAAAGCCAAGGAAGCCAGGCACAGAGAGACCTGGCTGCAGGGACCTGAGTAGAGTAGGGCTGGGGAGCCCCAATCTGGAAAGCCCCAGGCTGTAGCCTAGCAGAAGGCCAACAGGTACTGGGGGTTGCAGAGGGTAGCCTGGGGTAGGCGAAGGCAGCAGGTCTAAACCCAACCTTTCTGGTGATGAGTAGGCTGATACTGCAGTCTGCCCTAGGGTGTGGGGGCTAGATGATGACTGGCCGTCACCTTATACTGAGGTGAGGTGGGGATAGGGAATGGGGGTTCTCTTGGGAGGGGAGACCCTGAGAGAAAGGGGTTACTGCCAGGGGGCAGCATCCCAGATAACAGGGCTGGGTATGGGAGAGATGTGGGGGGCCAAGTGGCAGTGGGACACTGGCCTGCAGAGGGTGCTCTGGAGGCTGAATGAGCTAATTCCCAGGGACAACCAGTAGGAGGTGCTGCAGGGGTGAGTCCTGCACAGTTACAGTAAGACTCTGGTTTTAATTACTTTTATTATCATGCACATACAAAAGGTGTCTCTTCTTTTTAAACAAGAAGCCCTCAGTTTATGAAAACAAACTACAGTAATGCACAGGCATTATGGCTTTCCTGTAATCAATATTGTGAGGCAAGGATGATATCAGTATTTAGAGTGGGAGCTTCCGATGTAAAGATTGAAAGAAATGTTCAGTGAGATCAGAGCTGTGCTCAAGTATCAAAGTTCAGATCCAGAATCAGATCAAAATTCAGATTTACCCATAGCTCAATCTGGAGTCCCAGTCTGGACCCTTTAGATGTGATATTCAAATTAATTTCAACTATAGTATCACAGAAACTAAGGCCAATATAAATAAAATGGCTAACTTAAAGACTGTAGATATTAACCCATCCAGTCCTATCCTCCCTTATTCTTATCCTTCTTTACCCTATTGTAAACAATGACCTAAAGTCTGCTTAAAGGGGAGATTATAGGATCATCAAGGCTACCGGATCATGTCACCTATACACTCAAGTATTCTCAGGTAACACATAGCAGACGGTCGGAAGAGTCAAAGGGACATCTTAAACATACATCCTGTGCAGAATACATCTTGTGCACATGATGTACACAGTTACCTAATTACTAAACTAACAACTTGGTAAAACTCCAGTAGGTTGGTCAAGAGAACTCAGAAATGTATGTGACTGAACAAGGACTGCTAAAGAACATTATTATATGAATTCACATAGGCTCCCTATCACTCTTTTTTGCAGTCTTCTTCAGTTCATTGTATTATTTCACCTTATTCAATCAAGTGCTGGTTGTACAGGATACTCAGTTCACTGTATGCAGCTTTAATGAACAGATCCTGAATTCACAGCTCAAGATGAATCTTGCAGTTGTATCATCACCTTTGGATCTCTTGTTCTTTGCAGATCCAGACAACATCATTATACTTTAACACTGGCCATGTGGTCTGGCTTGCGAACGCTAGCTTTATAAAATTACGTGACAGACATTCAGACTGAACAATTGGACTTGGACTTCTCTTAGACTATTAGGAGCTCAAGGATATATTGTACCATATGCCATTAGAAAGCCAATTTTTCCTGGGTCTGCCAGAACATCTTTGTCGAATCTCAAATCCAACTTGAATTTAATAAACCGCTGGATTCATTAATTACAAATTGCAATTATTAACCAATTCTTAGATTGGAAGAATTTTGACATGGGGAGTGTGTCTTACTATATCTTTACATAGCACCTAGCACAATGAGGCTCTGGGTACTATTGTCATAAAATTATGAAAAATAAATTGTTTGGTAATTACATTACAAACTTAGAGCAAGGTGCATTCCCTACCCTGAAGAGTTTACAATTCAAGGTAAGAGAGATCATGGGACAACAGGTCAGGAAAGAGACATTGCAAAGCAATTGTGTGAGAAGATCAACATATGACAGTAAAAACACCTGGAATAAGTGGGGTTTGAAGAGGTATTTGAAGGAGGAGAGGAAAAAATATCTTGTGGATAAGAAATGGCACAGTGGTTCTTTCCACTAGGCATAAAGTGATGGTATGAAGCAGACTGTAGGGTGAGGGGGGCAAGTGAAAAGGTGTGTGTGTGCGCGTACTATGTGGTGCCCTGACTTTGAAGTGAAGGAGCTAGATAGAATCTGATGCAGTAAGGGGCAGGAAGTCAGTGAAGGGATGGAGGCTGGGGGTGAGAGGTAGATTTGGGATGCATCAGCACCAAAGAGATAGCTAAAGGCATAGGTGTGGATTGAGATGGCTAAGGAGATAGACTAGAGAGAGAAGGAGAGGACTCAGGACAGACCTCTCAGGGATTCCAACAGCTAGAAGGAAAATGGAGGTTGAGGAACCACCAAAAGAGATGCTAGAGAAGTGATCATTGAGATAGAGAAGAATGAGGAAAGTGTGGGGTGGCAGATACCAAAAGAGGAGAGAAAGCAGAAGAGAAAGTGATGGCTGTGAATAAGGGAGCAGACAGATCAAACTGAATGAGAACAGAAAAGTACCCCTTTGATTTTAGCTAGAAGGTTGCTGTTGACTTGGTTGAGGAGGTCAGTAGGATGGTGAGGGCAAACACCAGATTGAGGAGAAAGCTGGAGCCCATGAGGTAGGAATGGACAGTACTCTTACAGATTTTGGACAAATGGGGAGTGTAGTGGGGTGGCTGCCCCACTCCTGGAGAACAGCAGCCAAGCTAGGCTGATTGGGGGAAGCAGCCACAGCTGTGACCAGCTCAATAAGGGCCCAGCTGGCTCTTATAAGAGGGCTGTGGTCCAGGAGCTGAAGAAGTCTCTCTCTAGCTGTGAAAAGAGAAGGACCTGGGAGCTCAGGGTACCAGGAGTAGAGCAGGACTGGGGACCTCTAGCTTGGCAACTCCCCAGGCTGCAGGCCTTGCCAAAGGTCAAAGCAGGTACTGGGGTTGCAGAGGTGCAGCCCAGGGTTAGGCAGAGGCAGCTGGTCTGAACCTCTTGCCAATGATGAGTGGCCTTTACAGACTGCAGTCTGCCCCAGTGAGCGGTGGCTAGATGATGACTGGCAGTAGTCACTGAGGCAAGGTGGGGACAGAGGGGTGGGGGTTCCCCTGGGAGGGGAGACCCAGGGTGGGGGTACTGTGGGGGGCAGAACTCTGAGTAAAAGGCAGGGGGCCCAGGACGGACATGGGGCCAGCAGTGGGTGAGCCACTGGCTTGCAGAAGGCGCTTTGGGCTGGAATTGAGCTAATTCCCAGGATAACCAGCAGGAGGTGCCGCGCCAGTGAGTCTTCACCTTCGCTATAGGGAGGAAAGAAAAAGGGTAGCAGGAGAGTGTTTGTAGGCAGAGGGGAAAGAACTGGAGGAAAGACAGTGGTTATTACAGATAAATGGGAGGGGCAAAGATATAATAAGCCTTAACACTTAAGGTGACTTCCATATAAGGATGTCAAACCACTTTATATGCATTTACTAAGCCTCACCGCAAATAATGAGGTAGCAAAATACCATTATCCCCATCTTACAGATAGGGAAACTGGAGCATGGAGATATGACTTCCCTGACTGTAAAGATAAGGCCTTTTCCAGTAGCCATATTGTACGGCTTAAAGCCTAAGGCTTTTGTCTGCAGCCAGATTAGAAGAGCAGCAGCCATTAACTAAGAAGCAGGAAGTCATCCTCACATTACATCTAAATTACATTAAAACAATGTCATATCAGACTCTTAAGGAGACCCCATCCTAAGAGCACCCACTATTACCAGGCAAAGAAACAGATCTTAAGATAGTTAAAGAAAACTTAGTTTAATAGATTTCTGTCTAGCCAGAAATCACTTATCAAGAGTTGTGGTTGTGAAATCCTCATTTCTTTATTGTTTTGTCATTATGGTCCCCACTTCCCTATTGTTTGTAGGATCTGTCTGGTTCTTTGTCTGTTACGTAATTAATTTTGCTTGGTGTAAATTAAGGCAGTGGGGTATGATTGGTTAGAGAATGTTGTTAGGATTGGTTAGTAAAATTTTAGTAACGTGATTGGTTAAGGTATAGCTAAGCAGAACTCAAGCTTCACTATATAAACTGGGGTCCAAAAGGAAGTTCTTTAAGAACCAACTCCAGGACATAGCCCATCAGAGCTGCCAGACCTCAACACTCTGTCAATGACACCATGCAGAAGCTGGAGTTCCCCAGATGGACCTGATCCTGACTGGCCAGCAGGGCAAAGTTCCACTGTCTTATTGGGAGTGGTGAGCATTGTATGTGTAGTGTGTGCATTCTGTTTTTGGTGATTGTTAATAAATAGAGGATAAGGACATTGCTATGTCAGGCTCTTTCACTGG
This sequence comes from Trachemys scripta elegans, assembly GCF_013100865.1. Classification (NCBI taxonomy): domain Eukaryota; kingdom Metazoa; phylum Chordata; order Testudines; family Emydidae; genus Trachemys; species Trachemys scripta. The sequence goes on along the minus strand of NC_048305.1, from coordinate 98,219,971 downwards.
TAAAAGATTCTGCAAACCTGCGGAAAATTATGTCCTGAGCCCTAGGAATTGGATTAGGATGGGTACTTAAATTGACAAGGTTATGCCTTGAGCCCTAGGAACGGGGTAAGGTTGGGTGCCCCTATAGTGTGTAAGTAACAGAATTTTGTGCAGGTAACACATGGAGATATGACTTCCCTGAGGTCACACAGCAAATCAGGATAGAGTGAGGAACAGAGCCCAGGTCTCTTGACTCAGTTTTGTATAGTTGCATCACTTCACATTAATTAAAAGAAGAGAAAGCAAATCACTTCAAATAACATCTGAGGAATAGGTAGTAGTTAAAGTAACAAATCTGAGGCAACAGACAAATGAAAAGATGGTCATTTAGCTGTTCAGTAACTTGTTCTTTGAGATGTGCTGTGCACATACTGTAGGTGTATGTGCACCCAATGCACTTGAGTCAGAGACTTTTGCCTGCAGTACCACTAGGCAGCACATGAGCCCCATCTCGTCTCATGCATCAAACCATGGCCATAAAAAGGGTTTATCCACCATCTTAGTGACAGTCTGGATTGTACCCTGGCATGAGTCACACCTGGCCTGTAACCTTACCTAGGGTGCCCTTTACAATGCTTTGCTGCTGTAGTCTCCAACCTGTACTGCTCACAAACAGCCTCCAGGATGTAAGTCACTCCCAGCTATGACTGTGTGTGTGCTGCAGCCAGCCACACCTTGGCTCTGACCAGCCTTAAAAACCACCACAGGGTGACCCAACGCACTCCCAATCCCAGATTTTTCCCCAGAAATGTATGTCCTGTACTGCCCAGCCCTCTCCTGACCAGTATGAATATATTACATCTGTTAGTCTTTTAAGGGAATAATATGCACACAACTTGTTATCCCAAATGGAGTTGCCCAGACACTTCAACTTGAATGCATTTGATTAGATAAAACAGGTTTATTAACGATGAAGAGAGATTTTAGGTGAATACAAGTAATGAGGCATAAAAGTGAGAAATGGTTACAAGAAAACTAAAGATAAGACACTTACTAATGCCTAATTTAAACTCTATTAGATTCAAGCAAAGTTTCTCACCACATGCTCTAGAAGACTATTAACCAAACTTTAACACAACATACAGGATAATCTTATAACTTCACATACAGTGTTGCCACACATTTTAGTTTCCTGGTCCGTATTGTCTTGGTAAGAGTTTCTAAATGATACCTTACAAGGCATATTTTGTACAAAGATTATTACAAGAGTGTGTAGGGTGTATTCTGTCACAGCCTCCCTTTTTATTTCTTCACACTATCTAACTAATGTCCCAAGTAGTAAGAAAGGTGGGAGGGTTGTGTAATGTATATGTATACAATGCATCTTGAACAACAGTTATCGTACATGTAAGTAATGTCTTTGTTCTCCTTTGGGTGACTGTGCATATATACATTTCACTGGATGTGATTCATCAGCAGCTCTGGTGGAATCCTTTCTGTTGCTTATTAAGATGGCTAGAACATCTTGAGAGCATAATCTCTCATGTATACTTAACCAGAGATTATCCATATGGAGAGACTGAAAGTTAGAATGCAGAGATTTGCTTCTGATTTTGTTACAGAAGATCCGTAGTTAGGGTGACCAGCTGGAGAGTTGACATAGGTCCACATACCAATATTGTCTTGGCCAAGATGATGCCACAAGGATTAGTCTGGTCTGTGTTTTTGTGTTTTTTTTGTTTTGTTTTGTTTTTTTCAATTTTTTGAGCACTCTTGAGATGAGGTACTAGAGGGGATGCATACAACAGATTCTCCCAGAACAGAGGGAAGGCATCTGTAATGGAACCTGGGCAGCAGCTTGTCTTGGAGCAAGACTTCCTGCATTTTTATTTAGACTTATTTATGGCCAATCTATTACTGGATAACCGCACTGATAGAATATCTGGAGAAGAATGTCCTTCTTGACAGACCACTTGTGGTGGTCCTTAGCAGGCACTTTATAGGAGTCTGTGATAGTGTTTTTTCACCCCTGGAATATGGAAGACTATTGGGGTGTGTAATAGATTGGGCTTATTTTATAGTGTCTTCCTCCTGATTGGAATAAGCTTTATTCTACTGGGTCAGCTCACTCCCTGGGGTAACCCTTTTCTGAAACTACCTTCAGCTGGGTTAGGTTCTTTAATCGAGCCTTCTTACAAACACAATCTCACCCCTTACATACTTTCTTTAAAATCTGTGTATGCGTAGTAGTTCCTTCCTCAAATCCGTCTCACACCAATAATTCCTGTAGCAAGATTTTCTGGCTTTTGCCTCAGAGCATCAGCCCACTAGGGCACCCCATCTCTCCTTGTTCATTTGGTTTTCTGGAACAATTCCTTTTAGCAGTAACTCCAGTGACAGTCCCCCTCCTCCTAATTCTTGTCACCCTCTTTTATAAGGGTCAGCTAATTAAGTCCCACCTCTTTCCTCAAGTGTAGTGAGTGGGCTAATCAGGCAGCCAGACCAGCTCTAGTCCTCTGACCCCCAGAGCAATATTATTCCTTACTCTTCACAGGTAGACATTGATTCTTGGCCTAGCTTCAAATCATCTGGTCCTTCCCTGCTTGTTCAGACTAAACATAGCAGTGGAGTTGTCTGTAAGAACTTGGATCACTTGGTTCCTGATGGTGGAGATGAATGTTTTGCAGTTCTGATGAATAGCACATAGCTCCGGACATCTATGTGGAGAGTGACTTCCTGAGGTGACCATTACAGTTGTCTGAAGCTGACTGAAATGGGCTCACCAACTTTTGGTGGATGCCTCTGTTACAAGCATCATGGTAGGTTCTGCTGACTGAAAGGGAACCCCTTTGCATACATTCCCAGGGCTTATCCACCACTCCAGAGACTGGAGCACTCATTCAGGTATGCAAATCAGCATGTCAGCGAATGTCTGCTCAGCCGATATACTGAGTGCAGCCAGGAGGGAGGTTGTCTATTGTGGACTTCGTAAGATAAACGTAGCCACTTAGAGGCGTTATTTCGATATGACAGTGCCTCTGGAAGGCTTCCAGACCTTTTAGTGGTGGAGAGGAATAACTGTGGTGATTTCCAGAAGAGTTTAGTACTGTCCAAGTAAAAGGCTAATGCTCGCCTAATATCTAACTGCTGTGTGAGCATTCAGGCTCAAGCTGCAGCCCAAGATCTGGGACCCTCCCATCTTGCAGGGTCCTAGAGAAGCCAGGAAGTGTATGAAAACTAAGTCATTATACAAAATAACATTTAGCTTTAAAAATCCTCCTAAAAAAAATCTACATTTATTGGCCTCATAAACTAAAGTAATGGAGAAAAGCTTAACAAGGTTTGGTTTAAATTTATGATGAAAGTTCTGGGAAATCTTTTCTTTTGTATTAACTTGTTCACCCATCCCTAAATCACTGTTCTGCATGCCCTTTGAAAGCATTTCTCTTCAATTTCATTCAGGGCAAATGCCAGTTGTGACAGATATCCTGAACTTACGAATAAATGATTTCCTGTTATGGTATTTTAATTCTGAATCACTGTTTCAAGGATCAAATCATTTACATGTGTTCAGGTGTCTGATGGGATCTACTCAATTTAAATAGTCTGGAAAAACATAGCAGACTGTCCCTTATTTTAGTGTTCTTTACAGATGAGTAACTCATTAAATGGGTACAAATTCAGATCTATCCCAGCAATCATCCCCTACATCCAAAAATTGCATTCTCACTAAAATTGCTTATATAATTAAATTTCAATAAGATGAAACAATAAATAATAAAATTTGCATTTAATAGCACCTTCCTTTCAAGTAGGTCAATGTGCTGTAACCATATTAAGGATATCCGTATAATTATCTCCATTTTACAGATAGGGAAACTAAGGCACAGAAAAATTAAGTGATTTAGCCAAAGCCACACAGTAAGTGTATGGCAAAACTGAGATCTGAATTCAGTTCTCAGTATCTACTAATCATGTTCTTAAAATTCACCAAAAAATAAACTGTCTTTCAGAAAAGGAAAAAGAAATGTAAAGTGCTGTAATAATGGCAATTACAGCTGAGATTTGTTTGGATGGCTCATGAAAGTTCATAGCTTCTTTCAGTGAAGCTGGGCCTACCACAGCCAGAAGAGCTGGTGTTGTCTGTTAGGTGGAAGTGAATGGCAGGCAGTAGCCACATTATCAACCTTCTTTGCTCTGCTTCTAGGAACAAGGATCAATGAGTATTAAAGGATGATACTGTCTTTGTTTATATAAGTGGCCCCTTATTTATGAGATTTACCATTAACAACATTTTTAAAATAAAATTCAATACTGAGGCTGTCAGATACAAAATGCCACCTACTCATCTCCAATCATCAGTGTCACCACTTACAATACATCTTCCCCTATTGCTCTGCCTCGTTGAGTCTCCATCTCCTTTCATATTTCATCTGAAATGAAAATGTCTTGTGCTTTACCTTGGAATTCCCCTCTCCCATGGCTGCTCTTCATAATACAGCCCTGCAAAGGATTTAGAGGGGACAGTCTGTGGGACAGATGTCATACAAAATAAAGATGCATTGACTTATACTGCATCAGATAATTTGAGGTGGGGGTATTCAATGAAAATATAACCCCCTGTAGAAGTTGTGGGGGAAATACAGGGACATAAACCATAACAATTATTTATACTGGTATGTACCATCATATGAGGATGGCATAGTACTTTTTACAAACTATTAAATGTCACAAAACCTCAATATCACAACTTTACAGGTAGGTAAACCTAGGCAGAGGCAAGGAAAGTGATTTGCCTATGGCTGTACAGTGAATCAGTGGTTGAGCTATGAACAGAATACAAGAGTCATGATTCCCCATCCCCTGATCTAATGATGGGTACGCACTCAGGGTACCATGAGTGTGTACTCTAACCTAGGTACTAGTATGTACTCAGGTTGCTAGCCTGCACTGAAGTCCATGCCACCATGCCTTCACTATTATTGTTACCAGTACTTGCTAGATTAAAGCTAGTGTAGCTCTCTGCCTATGCACACTACAATCACATCTTCATTTGCTGTATACACTTACACACACTTCCTCACCATTATGAGTCAAAGTGCATGTGGTCAAAATAGACCCTGCTATTCCCTATTGTTCTGCCCACCTTCTCCTTGCTCAGTAATCATGCTAATGTTTAATTGCACAGTTTTTCTTACATTTTTAAGATAGCATGTACAGCTGCTTGCATATTAAATAATTAGATTATACTCATGTGATACCATTCCATGGAGGCCCAGGAATTAGGATCAGTGATTAGGTAGACATGTGTTCTAATTCCATCAATATTATCTGATTTACTAGAGATAGTAGTTTAGTATTAATTGCATTTTTCTTTGGAGCTGTGTTGGTGGTAATATGCCCCATAAAGATAGACTGAACATTTGCTCTCAGCTCTGGATAAGGGATAGTGCATAGCTGCAGCACACCAGAATGAGCCTGGGAAAGAACTGTGCCTCAGTCACACTCCTTCTGTGGTTCCCCTTTACTCCAGGGGGAAATATGTTATGAACCTCTGTCTTGCAGTGTCCAGTTACGCAGGCTGGATGCTGCAAGCTTATATGAGTTTGTCATTTTAACAAAGAAACTGATATGTACTGGGCTTGTTATCCCAAGGGGAGTCTCTGACATGTTTCAAACCAAATGCACTGCTTCAGGTGGAATAAACAAACTTATTAACTACAAAAGATATATTTTAAGTGATTATAAGTCAAAGCACAAGAAGTCAGATTTGGTCAAATTAAATAAAAGCAAAACGCATTCTAAGCAGTAGCGTAGCTAGCGGGGTTCAGGGGAAGCAGCCGCTTCCCCGTACCCCACATTCCTCAAAAGTGGCGCTCTGGCCGGCGGAACGGGGCCGTGGGCTAGCCGGCTCCCGGCGCTCCGGCCAGCAGAACGGGGCCACGGGCTGGGCGGCTCCCAGCACTGAGAGCATTGCCGGGGGTCTTGGTGCCCCAGACAGCACTCTGGATGGGGAAGCAGGGTGGCCCTGCGCATGCACCGCTTCATCTTTCGGCAGCATTTCAGTGCATGCGCAGGGCCACCGAAATGCCACCGAAGGACCTGCGCCTTTTTTCACCGCCGCTCCTCCTCGGCTGCAACCCTGGCTATGCCACTGATTCTAAGCTGACCTTAACATTTTCAATGCCCTTATAAACTTAGATACTTCTCACCACAGGCTGGCTGGTTGCCCTTCAGCCAGGCTCTCCCCTTTGATCAACACTTCAGTTGCTTAGTGGTGGTGTCTGTAGATGGAGGTGGAAGAAAGAGAGCATGGCAAACGTCTCTCCCTTTTTATCCTGTTCTTTCTTTCCTCTTAGCTTTGCGTCGTCCCCCCCCACTTCAGAGTCAGGTGAGCATTACTTCATCGTAGTCCCAAACTCCCCAAGGGAAGGGGGGTGACTCACTCGAGAGTCCAACAGATCCTTTGTCATTGTCTAGGCCAGTGTCCTTTGTTCCTGTGAGGCTGGGCTGGGTTTGTCCCATACATGCCCTGATGAGGTGTGAACTGCCCCTCTGCTCCTGGAGAGTTTTGCCTGGGCTTGTTTTAAGCCATGAGGATAAGTTTTCAGTCTCATAACTTTATACATGAAATTACAACCTATAACATTACTATGACCACAATACTTGGTGCATCATGAGCCTTCCAAAGACACCTGACATGACAAACTTTGCATTGGATACCACATAATCATATTGTAAGGATGAACGTGGGGGTGCAGGGTGTTCCCCTGAGGTATAGAGCATCACAGAATGTTTATAATAGGCAGCAGGCTTAAAACAAATAAAAGGAAGTATTTCTTCACACAACGCACAGCCAACCTGTGCAACTCCTTGCCAGAGGATGTTGTGAAGGCTAGGACCATAACAGGGTTCAAAAAAGAACTAGATAAATTCATGGAGGATAGGTCCATCAATGGCTATTAGTCAGGATGGGCAGAAATGGTGTCCCTAGCCTCTGTTTGCCAGAAGCTGGGAATGAGCAACAGGGGAAGGATCACTTGATTACCTGTTCTGTTCATTCCCTCTAGGGCACCTGGCACTGGCCACTGTCAGAAGACAAGGTAGTGGGCTAGATGGACCTTTGCTCTGACCCAGTAGGGCCATTCTTATGTTATGGCTTAGTCAAGAAGGCTTGAAAATAATGTGATGTGGGGAGCTTAGGGTATTTCCAGAGGGAGCAAAATATTCTAGAAAGGAGCATTGAGTATAACCAAAGTAACCCCTTGGAAATCGGTTAGTGGAGGTAGCTGAGTCTGAGGCTTGCTCTGGAAGTCTAGTTGGAGTTTTGTTGCAGGAACTCAGGGAAGTGGAAGTTTGGGCTTTTTAGGCAGCCACCTTGGAGTTAGAACTGCAATTCAGGAGAGAATCATGTTTGCAAGGGCAAATGACTCCACACCAGAGAAATAAAAGAATAGGTGGCAAGTCTGTTAAACTGCTGAACATCCAGGTTACTTGATTGATATATTATGCACATGTGCATTAGTAATAGTTCGTTTCTTAGAAATCAGGCTAAGAATGGTCTTATTGCTAGGTGGAAAGACACTTCTTTGAATCCTACTAAAGAGTACTGTTGCAGGGGTGTATGGTACCAGAAGTATGTGCCTAGCCTTGAATAGTAATAACTCAAACTGACACTGGTAGCAGTGGAGCAAGAAGACAACATTTTATCAAGTCCTATCTTCCAGCTCTTGTGGATGGCAGATGTCCGGGGCATTATAACCAGAATGGGAACACAAGCTATAGTGGACATAACCAGATATTATGCATGTGACTCAATGATCAAGGAAAAGCCCCATAATATCAAACTCTGTTTATAGGTGAATGGTCAAGAGAAAATGTGTTGTGTGTCAGCTCCTCAATCTGAGCAATAGAGTGTGCTAGTTTGTTGCCATGCTTCTTGGCTGGTACTATGCATAAACCTACCCCATACAACTTGTTTTATTGATATCAGGTTTATGAGAAATTAAATCATACTAACTATGTAACATTTCTAACCTAGCCAAAAGGAAAACATCATTAGGGTTGGTGAGGGACAATCTACAAATCCACTTTAATTCCAGCTCAATCTTAGGTCAGTATTGTCAAGTCAACAAGGAAAACAGTCTGAGTGTAAATGGAACACTGTGGGGAACTGAAAAGTAATTTTTTTTTTGGTACTAATTTATTATAATAGTAACTGAGTGGAAGAACTCTACTGAATGCTGCATAGAGAAATAACAAACTTCTGAGAATACCAATATTCAATACAATTCAATATACAAAAATTACTCATGCCCTATATTTCCAAAGTATATCCCTGACCTATGAATTCTGCGGCAGCTTGCAAAATCTTTACATCTAACCTTTTTTTTTTTTTTTCTGTTGTAGTCTGGCCTGAACAAAGACACAAAAACAAAGGAGGGAGAGTAAAGGAAGCAGACATAAAAAGAGAGAAATGGACAAAAAGGGAGAATCAGAAGAGAAACAGAGACCTAGAGGGGAAAAGTGGGGGTGGGAGCTCAGGTGTTGGAAGAGAAGGAGAGAGCAAAAGGGGATTAGAGGGACAGAAAATTGCTTCTAGCAAATAGACTTGTAGCTGGAATAAATTTCAAAGTAAAAATGGCTCTCTAAAACTGTGGAGCCTCTCCACATTGGGAAGTTGTATGTAGTGGGTGTGAAATCTCCTCTCTTAATAGACTACTGCAAACCCCAAGCACCCAAAAATCATGGGTTAGGTCCCCCAAAATCATGAGTTTTGCTTAAAAACCATTCACAATTTTGTAAAGTTGATTTCTTTCAATTTGGATTCTGGTTTTGAGCCTTTAGGGTTCATTTTCCTATGCAACCACAAGAGCTAAAAATTGAGATTCTCATATGACCCCAGGAGCTAGGGCTTTAAGAAAAACAGCAACTATTGCAATCATCCGATGAAGTGGGTTTTAGCCCATGAAAGCTTATGCTCAAACTTGTCTCGAAGGTGCCACAAGTACTCTTGTTCTTTTATCATGAGAAGTGGTAACACTAGTGACATAAATGAAACTTCTAGGTTCCGGCAGATCTTTCTCTCCTCTCTTAGGGTATATCTACATTATAGGCACTGCAGTTATGCTACTGTAGCGTAGACACTTAATATAGTGATGTAAAGGGTTTTATTCTGTCACTGTAGTAGATCCACCCCCTCAAGAGATAGTAGCTAGGTCAATGGAAGAATCTTTCATCTACAGTGGGGATTAAGTTGACCTAACTATATCACACAGGGTGTGAAATTTTTCACAGCACTGAGCAATGTAGCTAGGTTGACCTAACTCCCAGCTCTCTGAGCATCCTCTGTCCTTGAGGCTGAGTGACTGTGACACAGATGCCCAGGCATACCCAAGCAGGTATATTGCCTATTGTCATGGTTACTGTGTGATCTTTGCAAAAAGAACAGGAGTACTTGTGGCACCTTAGAGATTAACAAATTTATTTGAGCATAAGCTTTTGTCAGCTACATTCACTTCATCGGATGCATAGAATGGAACATATAGTGAGGGGAGATATATATATTACACACACATACAGAGAACATGAAAAGGTGGGAGTTGTCCTACCAACTCTAAGAGGCTAATTAAGAGAAAAAAACTTCTGTAGTGATAATCAATCAAGATAGCCCATTACAGACAGCTTGACAAGAGGTGTGAGAATACTTAACATGGGGAAATAGATTCAACGTGTGTAATAATTCAGCCATTCACAGTCTCTATTCAAGCCTAAATTGATAGTGTCTAATTTACATATTAATTCAAGTTCAGCAGTTTCTCGTTGGAGTCTGTTTTTTGAAACTTTTCTGTTGCAAAATTGCCATCTTTAGGTCTGTTACTGAGTGGCCAGGGAGGTTGAAGTGTTCTCCTACTGGTTTTTGAATGTTCTGATTCCTGATGGCAGATTTGTGTCCATTTATTCTTTTGCGTAGAGACTGTCCAGTTTGGCCAATGTACATGGCAGAGGGGCATTGCTGGCACATGATGGCATATATCACATTGGTAGATGTGCAGGTGAACGAGCCCCTGATGGTGTGGCTGATGTGATTAGGTCCTATGATGATGCCAACTCTGTCCACATATCTATTCGAGTTACATCGGGCTTTGTTGCAAGGATAGGTTCCTGGATTAGTGTTTTTGTTCAGTGGTATGTGGTTGCTGGTGAGTGTTTGCTTCAGGTTGGGGGGCTGTCTGTAAGCGAGGACAGGTCTGTCTCCCAAGATTTGAGAGTGAGGGATCATCTTTCAGGATAGGTTGTAGATCTTTGATGTGCTGGAAAGGTTTTAGTTGGCGGCTGAAAGTGACAGCTAGTGGTGTTCTGTTTTCTTTGTTGGGCCTGTCTTGTAGTAGGTGACTTCTGGGTACTCTTCTGGCTCTGTCAATCTGTTTTTTCACTTCAGCGGGTGGGTATTGTAGTTTTAAGAATGCTTGATAGAGATCTTTTAGGTGCTTGTCTCTGTCTGAGGGATTGGAGCAAATGTGGTTGTATTTTAGAGCTTGGCTGTAGACAATGGATCGTGTGGTGTGTCCTGGATGGAAGCTGGAGGCATGTAGGTAAGTATAGTGGTCAGTAGGTTTCCGGTGTAGGGTGGTATTCATGTGACCATCGCTTATTAGCACAGTAGTGTCCAGGAAATGAACCGCTTGTGTGGATTGGTCTAGGATGAGGTTGATGGTGGAATGGAAATTGTTGAAATCATGTTTCAACAATTTGATGTTTGTACAAGAAATAATTTTAGTTATGCAAGATGTAGGATATTGGGTTTCTTAACTGTTGGGTGAAACTTGTCATCTGAGGTGAGGCAGGTGTCAAGGCTAACTCAGTCAGCACTGAGAACAATGGACAACTGTAGAGCCAGCCCTATGTTTACTGTCTGGACCAGATGCAGGTTGAGGATTTATAAAGACAAAAGAACCCCAAGGAAAGTCTCTTAATAGGGGATCCCTAGGGTGAGTGACAATAGTCTGTACCTGTATCAGAGAAGAGAAAGGGCACAATTTTATCCATTACCAGAATTGGAAGAGACTCTTCCACCGGTGGTGTCTCATGAAAGGTGGATCCCAGTTTTCTGAACTGGACAAGAGCTGTAAAGATTGACCATTGGTTGAGAAATACCTTATTAGACAGGAAAGTAACTTGTTAATCAGTGTAGAGGCTATAGATTGCATTTTATGCTTTTCTTTTACTTTTATCTTAAGTTTCCAATCCCTTATGGTTGCTTTTATTTGAATCCCTGTCTCAAGCTCTGTTAAATAAACTTCAATCTGGTTTTACTGTAGACCTATCTAAGCTCTTCGTAATAAGGAAAGTGGTGAACTGGGATGCACCGCTTCCATGGAGGCGGTGGATCCGTATACATTGCAGGTGCCCGGAAGATAAGGGAGTGGGCATGCAACTGTAGCAAAGGGGTGTGTGTAAATTGTTAGCCTCCATTGAGAAGAGCAGGGTTTGTGGAGCTTAGAGCGGAGTGCTTGTCACTAACATTGGGGAGGATTTCCCTGATTGGCACAGACAAGGGGCTCTCACACTAAGCAGGTGCATAGTGATTAACTGTAGATACCTTGGTTAACACTGAAAAGTGTCGCAGTGATCATTTTAAACCAGGTTCCATTTGAATAATGCAGAAGTGATGAAACCACAAATATCCTGGTAATATGTAATCTGACCTTTTCCTATCTCTCCTTCCTCTTTTTACCCTCCTGTCCTCTGGCTTCCCATCTTCAAAAGGCCTCTGTGCAGCCACCTCACTGACAAACCTGTCACTTTCCTTAATGCAGCACCAGGTGCTATGGTGGATTTCAAATGCCTGAGTCCAGTTCTTGTATTGCTCAACCTTTAGGCACCTAGGGCAGCTGAATGATTCTGGACCTTTGTTGGGAATTCATACATCTACAAACTGACAGGCAAATCATGGCTGCAGTTCTACAGGTATAGGAAGCCCCTAGCAGTGGAACTGGTATAGTTCCACTATATGAGGTTTGGAGAAGCAAGAAAGCAGAATTTGGGGGCATGTAGTGGGTGTGATGCTGGAGTTATCCCCTAGGCTTTGTTCTTAAATGTTTGTGTGGGAATATAATCACAAAAGGCACTATCTTGATGACTACCCTGGAGGTTTGAAGTCCTGTATTAATCCACAGAACAGAACCATCAGAGACAGCAGCCAGACATGCTTTCCAGACACTTCCCTGCCAACATACCTCCCTGTCCTGGAAAGAAAATGAGAAGGTAGTTCCATCTTCATGCCCATTCATTCCACAGCTTTTTACTGAGGTTGTCAACAGGTGGGTTTAGATAGTGTCATCTGTGCTGATAATTTTAGGGATGTAGATGCTGGACTGAAACCCCTACTGCCAGGGAATCTTTAAGTTCTCTGGATAGCTGCCAAGGACAGGCGGAAGGAACATTGGCTGAATGCCTGTTTGGAAGCTATTCCAAAGGAAATGTTTAATGCTTACATCAATGTTTCCCAAAGTGTGGGATATGCCCCCCAAGGGATGCAAAGAACTAGCTGAGGGACCCAGACAGGCTTGTCAATTCTTCTCCAGCTTTATTTTATTTTATTTTTTTTAAAGGAATTGTCTAGCTGTTATGGCTGCAGATGAAATTCAATGCTGATAAATTCAAAGTAAAGCACATTTGAGAAAATAATTCCAACTATACATACAAAATGATGGGATTTAATTAGCTGTTAACACTCAGATCTTGGAGTCATCATGGATAGTTCTCTGAAAACATCTGCTCAATGTGCAGCGGCAGTCAAAAAAGCTAACAATGTTAGGAAGCATTAAGAAAGTATCATGCCACTACAGATGCCTCCTGGGTTACGCAAACCTGACTTATGCAAATCTGCACTTACGGAAAAAGTTCCATAAACTAGAAATAGGAGGGGTTTTTTTGGTTTTGTTTTTGTTTTTGCGTAATGGTCGGGTATATGTTTCCAACTTACGCAAAATTCAAGTTAGGTAAGGCGTTCCGGAACAGAATGCTTGCGTAAGTTGGGGAGGGTCTGTATATAAATCCATGGTATGCCCACAGCTTTAATACTGTGTGCAGTTCTGGTCACCCCATCTCAAAAAAGATTCAGAAAAGAGCAACAAAACTGGATTTTAAAAAAAGAATTAAATAAGTGCATGGAGGATAGGTCCATCAATGGCATGCAAACCCATGCTCTGGTTATCCTTAAACCTCCAACTGCCAGAAGCTGGCATGGATCACTCAATAATTGCTCTGTTCTGTTCATTCCCTCTGATGCATCTGGCAGCGGCCACTTCAGAAGACAGGATACTGAGCTAGATGGACCAATATGGCCATTCTTGTGATAATTCCTTGTAACTGATGCAGTGATATGCACCTGAGTTTTCAGAGAGCCTGAAACAACTGCCTCATTCACTTCAATATGTGCTAATCCCAGGGCTTTTGTGGACTAGGATAAAAGGTGCATTTTAAAAACTTTCTAGCTAACATGGTTTTTAAACCCTAGCATAGGCAGGGCAAGTAGCATTAGTTGGTAGATATGAACTCTTGGCTCACCCTAGGGTTCACTCAAGACAAGCCCTGAAATAATATAAACTACAAGCAGAATCATTTTGTTTTTTATTGAACCCTTTCACACTTTTTTTTTTTTTAATACCACACAAAAAAGACAAGACTAGTTCCTCCCTTGGAAGGTCACCTCTGGGGCAGAGAACCTTAGGGCTTGAACCACACTCTACTGAGTCTATGGTAAATATTTTATTCACCTCAAAGGGGTGTGGATCTGGCTCTTTATGAAGGCATTCTGAACTCCAGGTGACATTCACCCATAATGATTTGGGATCTTTATTAAAAACAAATAAAAAATAGAGAGGGGATGTTTTGACATATTTGTAAAGCTTTGCACTTTCCCTTTGACTTGGCTTTTAGTTTGGATCAGGAATTTATCTCTAAGATTTTTAATGTCAAAAAAACAAAACTAGAAAATTCAGTACAATGTACTGATGAAATGCTATTAACAAAATGACCAGAGCTGGGATTTTTTCCCATATGCAACTGGTCTCCAAACAACATAATGTTAACTAAACACATTTCAATAGTATATAGGAATGTTGTGTGGTTTGTTTTTTTGGTGTAATGGGTATGACTACCATAATCAATTGTTCATGATTCATATTTGGTGCCAAGTGCCCATAATAAGTTTTAGGCAACATTTTGTAGAAAATCATCTTCAGGCTTTCTTTCTAGATATGCTGAAATGTCTAAAAATTAACAACGATAACAAAATCCATGTCATTTGCCACATGGGAGGGAGTAATGCTCTTGGCAAAGTTTGAGATAATTCGTCCTGCGCCGAAGTGGCAATATTGGAAGTAAAGGATAATTATAAACACTGGGTTGTCTGCAACTGGGATCGTCCAGCTACATCAGGTGTCTAGATCATGACAGTTGTTGGGGCTGAAATGGTTTTGGGTTAAAGGGATTGTTATGTTGTGCAGAGAGAGACAATTATTTTGAATATTGAAAATTACCCTAAGGGGTGAACAAATGTCCCTCTCCGTTATAAGCAATCGGTTTCGGCTATATGGATAAAAACTGTCAGCATAACAAAAATCGCCGCAGTGAAAACTCCCTACCTTCGCCGTCTGGGCTGCAGCGGGCAGTGGGACGAGCGAAACAAGTGTTAGGAAAGTCTTTGGACTTAATCTTTCCCTGGTGTCACCGAAGTGCAGGGGGGATCGGGCCCCTTGTAGACAATCCAGCCCGCGGGACAGCGCAGTGCCTCCCCGGGTGAGCTTCCCGGAGCTGTCCTGTAGGGGGAGCCCGCGGACTGGCCAGGACTGGAGGCGGCGGGGGTAACATTGGCCAGTGCTGGGCGGGAGACCCCCCCGTACCTGGAGGCAGCGCTGCTCTCTCGGGAACTCTGCGGAGCCGCCTCGGGAAGGGGAGGATCTGCCGCGGCTCCCCACTGCGCGGCGCGCTCTGGCAGCGGCTGCGGCCAACTTTGCCGGTCCGGGGTCCGACGTGGGCTCCCGGCGGTATCCCTCCGCCCGCTCGCCGGCCGGCCGGCCGGCCGCACCATGAGCTCCGCCTGCACCAGCTACCTGAGCGCCGACGGGGCGTCGGTGAGCGGCTTCAGCTGCCCGCGGGCGGACGGCGAGGCGAGCGCCGTGTACTGCTGCGGCTTCCAGGACGTCAAGTACTGCTGCGATGACCCCAACAGCTTCTTCCCCTACGAGCACGGCTACATGTGGTGGCTCAGGTGAGAGCGGCTCCCTCAGCCCGCCACCGGGGCGCAGACCGACCCGTCCCGGTTGCTGGGTGACGGGGGCGGGGTCCGCACGGGGCCGGGCGCACAGACTGACCTGGGCGTTGGGTGAGGGACGGAGGGTGCGCGCGGGAGGCGGGGGCACAGATCCTGCAGCCCTACCTTGGGCACTACATGCTGGGCCAGGGGCATAGGCTCTCCAACTGGGTGCTGGGTTGGGGGTACGTGCCAGGGACAAGTATCAGGGGGTAGCCGTGTTAGTCTGTATCCACAAAAACAACAAGGGACCGTGTTACAGAACCTCCACCACTGCCTTGGGCATTGGGGGTACCTGCAGGGATAGAGTCACAGGAGACTTTCTACCCTGCCCGGGGATTGCTCTGAGACTGGGACAGTGTGAAGGAGATTTAAACATCTTCCCCAGTGTTCAAATGTCTCGTGGAAAAACACTTTTTCTGCAACACAGGGAGAGTCTTTTAAAAAGTGACTGGAAACTAATCTCCTATGAGGAGATTCAAAAACTTCAAAAAGATCTCACAAAACTAAGTGATTGGGCAACAAAATGGCAAACGAAATTTAATGTGGATAAATGTAAAGTAATGCACATGGGGGGGAGGGGAAATAACCCCAACTATACATACAATTTGATGGGGGGCTAATTTAGCTACAAGAAGTCAGGAAAAAGATCTTGGAGTCATCGTGGATAGTTCTCTGAAAATGTCCACGCAGTGTGCAGAGGCGGTCAAAAAAGCAAACAGGATGTTAGGGATCATTTAAAAAGGGGATAGTGAATAAGACTGAATATATTATTGCCCTTATATAAATCGATGGTATGCCCTCATCTCAACTACTGTGTACAGATGTGGTCTCCTCATCTCAAAAAAGATATACTGGCACTAGAAAAGGTTCAGAAAAGGGCAACTAAAATGATTAAGGGTTTGGAACAGGTCCCATATGAGGAGAGATTAGAGACTAGGACTTTTCAGCTTGGAAAAGAGGAGACTAAGGGGGGATATGATAGAGGTATATAAAATTATGAGTGATGTGGAGAAAGTGGATAAGGAAAAGTTATTTACTTATTCCCATAATACAAGAACTAGGGGTTATCAAATGACATTAATAGGCAGCAGGTTTAAAACAAATAAAAGGAAGTTCTTCACACAGTACACAGTCAACTTGTGGAACTCCTTACCTGAGGAGGTTGTGAAGACTAGGACTATAACAGAGTTTACAAGAGAACTGGATAAATTCATGGTGGTTAAGTCCATTAATGGCTATTAGCCAGGATGGGTAAAGAATGGTATCCTAGCCTCCCTCTGTCAGAGGGTGGAGATGGATGGCAGGAGAGAGATCACTTGATCATTGCCTGTTAGGTTCACTCCCTCTGGGGCACCTGGCATTGGCCACTCTCAGTAGACAGGATACTGGGCTAGATGGACCTTTGGTCTGACCCAGTACGGCCTTTCTTATGTTCTTATGTAGTGTGAGACTTGGCAGCTCTGCACTTGTTATCCTGGGCCTGTGAAAGGTGCTATGTTTGTTCAGCTTAATTTGTGTGAAGTTTGTTTTGATGCTATTTGCTTGCACCCAGATATTTTTAAGCTCTCTTTCCTCTGAGGACTGTAATGGCAGAATTATAGTTATTAAAATTAAGGGACTTTAAAAAAACTCCATGCACAGGATAAGAATTCAGACATATTAAAATCTGTACTACAGCTGATGAAGAAAATTCAGTTGAAACGGTTTTGCAACAAACACTGAATTTTTTTTTTTTTTTTTTTGCGAAAAGCATCTACTTTTTGTGGAAAACTGAGTTTTGTTTTTCAAAAAATGAAAACTCAAAGTTTTTTAGCTTTGTCAGAAAAATGAGTGTCCTGCCAATGTCTCCATTTTCTATGGAGATCCCATTTTTCTGCCCATCTCTAATCTTTACCCACTGCTGTAAATTGGCTCATAAGAGACCTTTGTCAATTTTGGCTCTCCACTTTCAGATGCCACTAGTAAGATCATAGCAGTTACAAAAGATGTGTTCGGTTGAGTCCATATGTGCTTGTGTGAGGGGCTCCATGTTCACTTTCATTTTGGAACATGCCTGAATCTCTCCCAGCAGTGTTTCCTTTCCTCTTTGTTCAACACGGGGAATCTGTCTGCAACTCCTTGAAGTGCAACTTGAACTGTTAAAGTGTTTGAAAATAATACTGTGCAGCACACTGAAAAGAAAGGAAATTGGGATTGTGAAAAATGCTTTGTGCAAAGGAAGAAATTGTGGAGACACTAAAAATAGTGTATTTTGTTGTCTTGGGCAGTAGAAGATTAGTGTCCTTTTTATGCAGTAAAAAACAGGGCAAAATTATCTGCTTGCAGAACTCTATTGAAGTCAATGGAATTACACCAGCAGGGAATTTGATCCTGAAATCAACAGAATTACAACAGTAGGGGATTTGACCATGAAGTCAGTGGAATCACAACAGCAGGGAATTTGGCCGTAAGTCTTGAGGATGTCCCTATTTGTTCCTCAGCACCCTCTCACAGCTACCAATTCCAGCTAAGAAGGTTTGGTCTGGACTCCATCGTGATTGTTAGAATCTTTTCTCAATCAGCCATAGGATCAATATTAAACAAAATGAGTCTTTCCCTCCTCACCCTCCCAAGAATGAATGCATCACCTTGAAGCACTTGTCTAATGCTGGTGTGCTGCATCCATGAGAACAAAATATTTCAGCAAGTTGACTCCTCCTTAGGACATTTTTACCAGTACTTGCCTCCAGATTGTTAGGTGGTGGATACTCATGTTGCAAGATGAATCATTGCAACCAGAGGGACAAGTTCTAGAGCTAAGATTTATATGCAGTCACTTGGTAAAACTCTGGGAGTCTGGGGTGGAGGGAGAGTGCCACCAGTAATAAGTCATGATCCATTTTTCTGGGAAAACCACAGTTCATTCTGCAAAATGGATCAGATGTTCTAGGCTTATTATATTAAACATGCAAGTAAAATTCATCAGAAAAATAATGTACAATTTTAATTGTTTAACAATGGAAATATTTAACTCACTCTCTGTTTGCAACCATGACTCCTTGTGTTGTGATTCTGTTAGCCTTCAGAGACTACGCAGGTTAGCTTAGGTGGGAGACCTCTGATGGTCACTGTCACCTAGGTCTTCAGAACATGATTTTTGTGATTCAGTGTCTCCTTCCACTTCCTATCATTAGGAAGATAGTGTCCCAACATAGTGCTGTGGTGATGTTTTTCCAGGTGAGATGTAATCTTAAGGTTCTCCTTCCTGATACAGTCTCCACAGAGCCCTGGGTAGGAGTCACCTGGCCTAGCCTAGCCACACCACATGGCCACAAATCTATTTGAGCAATAGAAGGCAGTTAGGAACTGTGAGCAATTCACTTAAGCCCAATAATCTAAAAACTGAGGGTCTAAGTATCCCTTTCCCTCTAACTATCCATCAGCTCATCTATCCAGCTGCAGTGGTCCTGGAACCAACGTTTCCATTTCCCTGTCATGTCTACTATTTAGAGCAGAGGTCGGCAACGTTCGGCGGGCCGGGCCAAGCACCATGGCGGGCTGGGCCAGTTTTATTTACCTGCTGACGCGGCAGGTTCAGCCAATCGCAGCCCCCAACTGGCCGCGGTCAGCCATCCCAGGCCAATGGGGGTGGCGAGAAGCTGCGGCCAGCACATCGCTTGCCCACACTGCTTCTCGACGCCCCCATTGGCCCGGGACGGTGAACACGTCAGCAGGTAAATAAAACTGGCCCGGCCCGCCAGGGTGCTTACCCTGGTGAGCTGCGTGCCAAACATTGCTGACCCCTGATTTAGAGCTAGGTGTAAATAGTTATTTACAGCACTAGCCTTACTGTAGACCAGAGGTTCCCAAAGTGGGCGATACTGCCCCTTGGGGGGCGTTGGAACGATCCAGGGGGGCAGTAGTAACCTCGGGTGCAATTGGGGGGCGTTGAATAAAAATAAGGGGGCGGTGGAAGCATAAAGAAAGAAGAGAATATAAGAAAATTTTGAAAAACCGTTCGTACATGTTTCATCTGCTGTGTAACATAGAGGTTAAAGTTGTAGTGATTACTTTATTTTCCAAATAAATTCACAAATTATAACCAATCAGTTGTCAAGTCCGCCAACAGCTCTTAACAAGCAAGTGTTGGCAGGCGAGCGTGTCGCGCGTTGTCGGGAAGTCCAGCAGGCATCGGCAGGAATATGTGCGTGTAATGACTTGTTTACAATATGATACTATAAATAGGCGACATGTATGAAATCTAATTTAGATTGTTTCTGAATTGTGTAAAAAGCAGTTAACAATAGTGCAATAAGTATTTAAAAATTTTTATTCATATTCGATACCTTCGATCTTTATGGATTACGGATCACATACAAAGCAAATTGTATTATTATTGTTTCAATAAAACAGCAATTTACACGTGAGTATTTTTATACATTTTCGTACATATCTACCGTACGGTTCTGTGTCTCCAGTGCTTACTAATAAAATTGTAGCAGGCTTGTGTCGGTACAGTACTATTTGAAGTGTATAGTCAATATATGTCATATTTTTTATTACAATATTAACAAACGGGAATGAAATCGTAAAAAAACTGTTAACTATAACATTTATTTATATCTATCGAATCATCTGTGTTAACTGGTAAATAAGGCATGTGTTAATAAGGAACAATTATTTAAATAAGGGCAAACTAAATTAAAACTATTAACTGATTTTTAATTGCATATTGATTATTTTTAAATTATTTCTTGATAAATTTAGTTTGATATTTGACAATTTAATATCCAATACATATATCTATTGCTGAGCAAAGAACAAAACCCAGTTTATTAGTTTCATTAGTATTTTAGTTTGGTTGTCTTTTGCCGTATTAAGCAAAAAACGCTGTATACCAGATGTCATGGGCGATATTCTAATAACACATCTTTCTTTACTATATTGTAGGATGTAGGTAGAAATATAGATACATAAAAGAACGCAAATTTGTCACTGCATCTTTCTGTTTGTTCACTTAAAGAAGGTAGATTTCCAGGGGGGCGCTGAGTAATTTTTTTTTTTCTGAAAAGGGGGCGGTAGGCCAAATAAGTTTGGGAACCTCTGGTGTAGACTAAACTGAATTGTAGGGTTTAATTTTGTTAGATTTTTTTTTTATATTGTTTTGGTTGGGGTAGGCCTTGCCCAAGATAAGAGACTTCTAAGAAACAGGGTTTGAGAGGTCTTCCCCTTACTCCCACAATGTTATCCTTTGGGGATTAAGGGAGGTGGGTGGGTTTTGGAATGGACATGAGCAACACATCTCAAAGAACATCTGTTATGAAAAGTAGATAACTGTTTTTCTTCTTCGAGTGATTGGTCATATCAGTTCCAAGTAGGTGACTCCCAAGCAGTCACTCAGAGGAGGGATCAGTGTTCACTGAGTTGCAGATTGTAGCACAGCTCTGCCTAAAGCAGCATTGTCTCTAGCCTGCTGAGTGATGGCATAGTGCGATGTAAAGGTGTGAATAGACTACCACATCGCCACCCTGCAGATGAAGCTTACACTCTCATGGAGTGAGCTGTCAACAGTGGGACTAGCAGCTTTGCTAGGTGATACACATGTGATACAAGCTGTGATCCATTAAGAGATCTTTTGAGATGACACCAGTAGCCCTCCATCCACTCCCCAATTGTGACAAAGAGCAGGGTCGAATTCCTAAACAGCTTCATCCGCTCGATGCTAAACACTAACACCTGTCTGACATCCAGGGAATGGAGTATATGTTCTCAGTTAGTGGCGTGTGGCTTAGGGAAGAACACTGGCAGAAAAATGTCCTGATTCGCATGAAATTGCAAGACCACCTTTGGGAGGAAAGCTGGATGTGGCTGCAACTGCACCTGGTCCTTGTAAAACACAGTACATGGAGGCTTGGAGGTCAGGGCCTTGAACTCGGATACCCTCCTAGCTAAAGTTATAGCCACAAGGAATGCCACCTTGCAAGAGAGGTAGAGGAGAGAACATGTCACCAGGGTCTTGAAGGGAGTCTCGAGAGCAACAGATTGAGATCCCATGGTGGAATCTGTCGTCTTACTTGAGGATACAGTCTATCTAGGCCCTTGAGGAAGCAGCCAACCACAGGGTTAAGCAAATACTGAATGGCCCACTGAGCTGGGATGGAAGGCTGAAATCACAGCCAGGTACAGTTTTTTTATTGATGATACTGCCAGCCCCTGATGCTTTAAATTAAATAAATAGCCCAAGATGAAGGGAATCGAGGACTGCAGTGGAGGAGTGCCCTTCTGAATAGACTAAATTGAAAATATCTTCTACTTAGTCAGATAAGTTGCACGAGTAGGTGGTTTTCTGCTGCCAAACCTCCCTGACCGAGTCTGTGCATGTAAGTTCTAACAGGTTCAGCCATGGAGCTTTCATGCTGTGAGGTTGGGAGACTCCAGGTTGGGGTAGCCATCGTACAGGTGGCCGAATCTGCCAAGTTGAAGGCGGCCTGAAGTGAGGTCCTTGCAACCACCTTGCCTTCCTCCAAGACTGCACCAAACTTGGAGTGGGAGTCCGTGGAAAGCAATTCCTGGAACTTGGCCAAGTTATTCCAGGAGTTGTAGC
Source organism: Trachemys scripta elegans (assembly GCF_013100865.1). Taxonomy (NCBI): domain Eukaryota; kingdom Metazoa; phylum Chordata; order Testudines; family Emydidae; genus Trachemys; species Trachemys scripta. The sequence goes on along the minus strand of NC_048305.1, from coordinate 98,198,087 downwards.
AGTAATGGCTGAGGACCGCCTGCTGGTCCGCTATGCAAAGCTGGAGACCCATGGTGGAATACATCTTCTGACTGAAGAGGTCTAGCTTGTTAGCCTCTTTGGATTTGGGGGTAGGCCCTGACTGTCCCTGCCACTCCTTGTGGTTAGCTGTAGGTGGGTAAAGAGATGCTTGTACCCTTTGTGCCATCCAAAGTATTTGCATTCCACCCCCTTAGCTGTGGGGGGGATAGAGGCAGGTGTGTGCCACAACACCTTAGTGGTGTTTTAGATAGTCTTGATAAGGGGCAACGCTACCCTCAAAGGTCCTTCAGTGGGCAGAATGTCCACCATCGGTTTGGTCTCCTCCAAGACCACCTCCGCCTGCATATTTAGGTTCTGGGCCACCCTCCGAAGTAGGTCCTGATGCACCGAGTCCATGGCAGGGAGCATAGTAGAAGTACCCGGCACCACCTCATCTAGGGAGGATGAGGACGACACCCTGGGGGGCATTGGGTCTTCTTGACCTCTGACTTGCAGGGATCCCCCGTGTGGCGATCCTCTGCGCCACTCAAGGGATAGCAGTAGTGCCCAGTGCCACAGCAGTGTCAGTACCGGAGCCCATGATGGGCCCTGCCTTGGTGCTGGCACCAACCTGGGCATCCATGTTTTGCCCATGGGGAGGCTCCCGAGTTACCAAGATGGCCGAAGGGGGGGGGATCTGAATCTCCAAGGCCACCGACAGGGATCTAGAGCCTGGTCCCTAGGCTTGGTGGTAGGCCCACAGTGTCCAAAAGGGCCACTGGGCCAGCCCCTGCCACTGTGGAGGCCAGTACATCAGAGGCACTGGCTGCCCAATGTCCTGCCTCAGGAGGTGCTGGGAATGGTGCCAGAGTGGTGCTGGCTATGCCTGGACACATAGAAGTCCATCTCCAACTCCAGAGAATAGTCCAATCATGGTGACCAGGGTGGTGCAGATCAAGACGGTGCTGGGGAATGGTGCTGTGGCTAGGGAGATCAGCGCTGCGTCGTTGTAGGCTTGCCCCTGGATGGCACGGTACCTCTCTGTAGAGCCAGTGCCAGAGTGGGAGACTATGCAGTGATAGCAATCAAGTCCCTGGCTGCTTCAGATGTGTCTGCTGTGGATAGAAGGTCTATGTCCTCCTCCAGGTCTTGGACTGGGGAGTCCACCAGGACCGGACTTGACAGAACTCCCCATGAGGCTGGAGTCAGTGGTGCCAGTATAGACTGGACCAAAACTGGGTGTCCTGATGCAGGATGCATCCCACTGGTGCCTGCTCACCCCACAAATTTAGTGGGGGAGCGCCCCTGTCCGCTCTCTTCTTTTTGTGCAGCACCTGCGAATGGGAGCAGTGCCTTGCACTGGAGGTTGTCTTCAGCGTCAGAGAATGGCAGTGCCAAGATTCCTTAACTGAGTCCTTTCTCGGTGCCAAAGCCTCCTGCATCGAGGCAGACACTCCGCGCACAGAAGTTCCAGGCGTGGGGTCAGACGCCGCCTGGGCTGGCTGGGGACAAAGGGCCACCTCCATCAAAAGGAGCTTCAGTCAAAAGTCCTGCTCCTTTTTAGTTCTGGGCTGCAGATCTTGCACCTGTTGGATTGGTGTGCCTCGCCCAGGCACTTCAGACAGGAGCTGTGTGGGTCTCCCTTTAGCATAAGCTTTAGGCAGGACCCACACGGCTTGAAACCTTGAGACCAAGGCATGCCCCTGTCCCTGGACAGGAGCAAAAGATAAGTTTTAACTGGGGGTTCCCCCTCACATTGACTAACTACTAGAACTAATACTAACTACAACTTTTAAAACTATTTACAGAAAAAAATGGATAACAGTCCACTAGGGAATCGCTTGCTAAATGCAAGAGAGAAAGCGGCTCCAATGGCCATCACTGGTGGTAAGAAGGAACTGAAGAGGTGACAGGTCAGCAGGGACCTATATACACCACTATGAGGGCGCCACTCCAGGGGGCTCCACAGCCAACTCAACGGTACTGCCAGGGGAAAAACCTTCCAATGACTGTACACACAGCATGTGCACAACTACTTGGAATTGATATGAGCAATCGCTCAAAGAAGAAAGCATATCTCTTTCGGTGTTCTGGTCACAGGATGTACAAAGGGCTATAGAATTCCTATGGAATGTTTGTGTTTTGTAGTGTGTCCTTAGAGCAGAGTTTAACTGCCCATGTCCATCATACAAAAAACCATGGAAAAATATTTTAAAATGGATAAATGGAGTTATTAAAAATATCTCCAAGCAGAGCCAATTAATAGATGTATTTGTGAACATTTATCTCCAAGAAATGTTAACTATGCGGAAATTGCGAGAGATCATTCCTTAAGTCACAAGTCAAATGACCGCTCACAATCACTGGGACACTGCAAATCCTACAGCTTCCCAACACTATGAGAATGGTTTATAGTACGTGCCATAGTTTATAGTATACAGTAACTCCTCACTTAAAGTCATCCCAGTTAACAACATTGTTTTGTTGGTACATTGCTGATCAATTAGGGAACATGCTCGTTTAAAGTTGTGTAATGCTCTATCGTTTGGCAGCTGCCTGCTTTGTCCACTGCTTGCAGGAAGAGCAGCCCATTGCAGCTAGCTGGTGGGGGCTTGTAACCAGGGTGGACCAGCAGCCCCCATCAGCTCCCCAAGTTCCCTGTGCTGCAGCTGCCCAGCAGGCTAGCAATTGCCGGCAGTTCAGCTGTCCCTCCCCACACTGCCCTGTGCTGCTCCTGCCCTCTGCCTTGGAGCTGCTCCCAGAGACTCCTGCTTGCTGTGCGTAAATTCTGTACGGATTTGTTCCTGTGCTTTGTCAGGGAGTTTTTTTAGCAGATGGTGTAGTTTCTTTAGGTAATCCTCAGTGGGATCGGAGGATAATGGCCTGTAGAATGTGGTGTTACCTAAAGAAACTACACCATCTGCTAAAAAAACTCCCTGACAAAGCACAGGAACAAATCCGTACAGACACATGCCTAGAACCCCGACCAGGGGTATTCTATTTGCTACCCAAGATCCATAAACCTGGATATCCTGGACGCCCCATCATCTCAGGCATTGGCACCCTAACATCAGGCTTGTCTGGTTATGTAGACTCTGTCCTCAGACCCTATGCTACCAGCACTCCCAGCTATCTTCGAGACACCACTGACTTCCTGAGGAAACTACAATCCATCGGTGATCTTCCAGAAAACACCATCCTGGCCACTATGGACGTAGAAGCCCTCTACGCCAATATTCCACACAAAGATGGACTACAAGCTATCAGGAACAGTATCCCTGATAATGTCACAGCTAACCTGGTGGCTGAACTTTGTGATTTTGTCCTCACCCACAACTATTTCACATTTGGGGACAATACATACCTTCAAGTCAGCGGCACTGCTATGGGTACCCGCATGGCCCCACAATATGCCAACATTTTTATGGCTGACTTAGAACAACGCTTCCTTAGCTCTCGTCCCCTAACGCCCCTACTCTACTTGCGCTACATTGATGACCTCATCATCTAGACCCATGGAAAAGAAGCCCTTGAGGAATTTCACCATGATTTCAATAATTTCCATCCCACCATCAACCTCAGCCTAGATCAATCCACACAAGCGGTCCATTTCCTGGACACTACTGTGCTAATAAGCGATGGTCACATCAATACCACCCTATACCGGAAACCTACTGACCGCTACACTTACCTACATGCCTCCAGCTTCCATCCAGGACACACCACACGATCCATTGTCTACAGCCAAGCTCTAAGATATAACCGCATTTGCTCCAATCCCTCGGATAGAGACAAGCACCTACAAGATCTCTATCAAGCATTCTTAAAACTACAATACCCACCTGCTGAAGTGAAAAAACAGATTGACAGAGCCAGACAAGTACCCAGAAGTCACCTCCTACAAGACAGGCCCAACAAAGAAAATAACAGAACACCACTAGCTGTCACCTTCAGCCCCCAACTAAAACCTCTCCAGCGCATCATCAGAGATCTACAACCTATCCTGAAAGATGATCCTTTACTCTCACAGATCTTGGGAGACAGACCTGTCCTCGCTTACAGACAACCCCCCAACCTAAAGCAAATACTCACCAGCAACCACACATCACTGAACAAAAACACTGACCCAGGAACCTATCCTTGTAACAAACCCCGATGCCAACTCTGTCCACATATCTATTCAAGTGACATCATCATAGGACCTAATCACATCAGCCATACCATCAGGGGCTCGTTCACCTGCACATCTACCAATGTGATATATGCCATCATGTGCCAGCAATGCCCCTCTGCCATGTACATTGGCCAAACCGGACAGTCTCGACGCAAAAGAATTAATGGACACAAATCTGACATCAGGAATCAAAATACTCAAAAACCAGTGAGAGAACACTGTAACCTGTCTGGTCATTCAGTGACAGACCTGCGGGTGGCTATATTACAACAGAAAAACTTCAAAAAACAGACTCCAAAGAGAGACTGGTGAGCTAGAATTGATATGCAAACTAGACACAATCAACTCCGGTTTGAATAAGGACTGGGAATGGCTGAGCCATTACAAACATTGACTCTATCTCCCCTTGTAAGTATTCTCACACTTATTATCAAACTGTCTGTACTGGGCTAGCTTGATTATCACTTCAAAAGTTTTTTTTTCTCTTAATTAATTGGCCTCTCAGAGTTGGTAAGACAACTCCCACCTGTTTATGCTCTCTGTATGTGTGTATATATAGCTCCTCATTATATGTTCCATTCTATATGCATCCGAAGAAGTGGGCTGTAGTCCACGAAAGCTTATGCTCTAATAAATTTGTTAGTCTCTAAGGTGCCACAAGTACTCCTGTTCTTCTTTTTGCGGATACAGACTAACACGGCTGTTACTCTGGATCCTCTGATAGCCATTTATGCCTGCTTTAAGGCAGCCTTTCATAAAAGGCTCCTTAACAGATAACAATACTGTGATGCTTGTACACTGGTTTCCCTTTAAGTGCAATACACAATAAAAGTTTAATTAAGAGAAAGTAAATCCAAATGACCAATTTCTTTCTTTCAAATCAGTGCCCATGAGCTAATGCATGGGTTAACCAGGAGGGGGAGCTGAGATAACAAAACAATTAATAATTTGTCTCTGTCCAGCATCTCAGAACCAGGAACTCCTCAGCAGAGTTTGTATTTTCAGTACTCTTGATTGGTGCCTCCACAGGCAGTAAAGTAAAGAAATACCAAGGAAGAAAATATTTAATTTTGCTTAAGTATATAATTTATTAAAAGCTTGGAAGTAATTTATTCTGGATTTTTATGGTGGGTTTTTTTCATGGATTACTTGCTTTTGGACCTTTTAATGAAATAATAATATTGCAGATTCTAACTTTGTATCCATTTCTATTTTTCTTAATTCATGTTTGTCTCCAAGAGCATAATTGCCATTTCTATAGGTGACTAATTTGCATTCTCTTCCATCAGAATTCTTTTGGATAGAGCTGATTATTCTTGCTGAAGTGTTATTTCCATTCTAAATCTGTTTTCCATAGTCTTAGTAAGAAGACATGGGCTACAGCATATTGATATGCTGCTGTTGCACAGCTGTGCATCTCTCCCATGCCTGATCTAGCCAGTACATGGGAACAGATGACCTAGTGTAAGCATTAATTTGAGAACTAGCCAATTGAGACTCAATCCAGATGAGACTAGGAGATTGCTTCCACTAATCTAACAATCAGAAGTATTGGTAAGGATTATATCTGCATCCTGATTGCCATTTGTTATGCAAAATCAAGGTTACTTGTGGTGGTTATCCAGCAGTTGGGGGCAAAAGCACTTCTTTACATCTGTGCTTAGCAAGAAGGTTGTGCACTTCCCTTTTGAATGTCCAGTGATCATTAACCATACTACTGCAACATGCTGTGCATGGGGCTACAGCTTGGGACCATTCAGAAGCCAAAGTTAGTGCAAAGTAATTGAGTAGTGTTTCAAACTGACAGCTCATCACACCAGTGCTCTGCACCTGCTGCCTGTGGGCTTCTGGGTGGAATTGAAGGTGGTGGTTTTGACTTTTAAAGCCCTAAATGGTTTGAACCTGGCCAAAGAGATCCTCTTTCCTTGTGTGATACCACTACAGCTGTATCAGTGAAGGCACTCGAGTTAATACCCCATGGCTTAAAAGGGAGGGATGAGAGTAGCAGAACATTTTCTACAAGTGACCCTTAGCTGCAATTCACTGCCCCCAACAGCCCATATTAATTCTCAGGTTTGAGGGGAAGGCATGGGCTGTTATGCAGATCATTATTGTTATTTTGGCATCTTATTTTTGGCAGATGTTATAACATTGTTTTTAATATTGCTTGTAGGAAGCTTTGCTAAAGTATTAGAGCCGAGGAAAAGCATTTCCAAATAATCTAAATACGTAAAATTCATAAAACCTTTAAAGCTTTGTAAAAAACCAGATTTTTGTGTTTTAGAAAATCAGTTGTCATGTAATCCTCAATTGGATGGATGTCTTTGAGATGTTTGAAGGGATCTGGCTGTGAAATATCATGGTTATGGATCTTGAAAAGTAGACTCAATATATACAGTGTCTTAGTTTCCAACTAGTTCCAACAAAAAAGCAGCAGCAAGGTGCTATTCTCCAGATGTCCGCATCTGATTGTGATTGTTCTCATAGCTGCAAGTGATTCACTGATTCTTAGTGATAAGTTATAAGGCTAAGATTTTGTCATGAGTATTTTTTGTAAAAGTCATGGACAGATCATGGGCAAAAATTCAGACCATGACCTGTCCCATGAATTTTACTATGTAAATACCCTTGAATAAAACTTAGCAGCTCCTGGGGCCCCGGGACACCACTGCTGTGGGGGCCCAGAGGCCGACAGCTAGCCCCTGCACTGGCTGCAGGGGCTGACTGCCCCCAGCCACCCCTGTTCTGAGGCCCCAGGGACTGCTGCTCAGGCACTCTCCAAGGCCAGCCGCCTCAGGCGCTTTCCCCAGGCTGGCTGCCCCTAGGATCGCTGCTCAGGCGCTCCCTGGGCCGCCCAAGCAGCTGTCGGTGCGGTTAGCCCTGGGACCACTGCTTGCCGCTCCCCAGGGCCAGCAGCCTGAGCAGTGGTTGGTGTGGCTGGCCCTGGAGCTGCACCCGGAACCACTCCTTGGACACCCCCCTGGGACCACTACTCAGGTGCTCCCCAGGGCCAGCCACCCTGGAACCACCTCAACAGCAGCCGGTGCGGCTGGTTCCAGGCTGCTCCAGCTATAGCCGGTGCAGCTGGCTGTGGGGTGCCCAAGGAGTGCCTGGTGAGGCTGGTCCCAGGGTGACTGAGCAGCTGGCTCTGGGATCAGCCACATTGCAGCTGTGAAAGTCACAGAATCTGTGACCGAATTTCAGCCTTAGTGATAAGAGGGGGCTAGGACACGGTAGTGTTTCAGATGTAGAGAGCTTCCTTGTGTCATGCTGTTCTATACCCTTTTACTTGTGATGAGAAATGCTCAACACTCCTGCTGCAGTAACCCTCCTTAATGTGTCCATTTTTACCCTGAATGGTGGTTTCCATGAGCCATGTAATGATAGCACAGATGTACTGTATAAAATGCCTCCTGAGATTAAATGATGGGTGTGTCAGTAAGTTGCAGCTGAAGAGGTAGTAGCTGGATGTAAATGAATTAATGCTCAGTTTTACACTGCTCCTTTGCAGCAGTGAATACTGACAAAGGGCCTAGAAGCAGCAAATTGGTCTGCCTTAAAAACTTCTTACATTAGGACAGAGGCATAACAGGGGTCATAGTGTTCCACTCTCCCCTGCAAAGCTACTAGCAAAAGAGTGGTGCTGTTTGAATCATTAAATAAACTCTATTAACCCTTTTTTAACACACATTTCAGAACTAAAAGGGGAGAAGGCTGTGACAAATATGTATCTGCTATATCAAACATGTTCCTATTAGGTTTTAAAATAAGTATCTTCTTGAAGTACAAAAATTAACCTTCAATCTAAAATATTTAATACCCTTTATGTTTCTTCAGAGAAGCGAGTCCAGAATGAAATATTTGCATGGACTCCTAAGCAACCTTCTAGGAGGTTGGGAGCCTTTTCTTTTATAGTGCAACATTGGAAGAAACGTGTGTGGGGTTTTTTTTTTTTTTTGTTTGTTTGTTTTTTTTCATCCTTTGATTTAAAGTTCCATGGTAGAAGTGCCAATAAAATCAGGGACGATTGGGATAAAAAGAAATGGTGAAGACCAGTAATTCCCCAGTACTTTTTATTGATTTTTCTTGTTAGTGTGCCTTTGTCTGATTTGATTTTTAAGAAGTCAGGGTAATTTCTTCCAGCCGTTGCGCGCACACACAGGAACTGATTGCTGCAGTAAATGATGAGCATTTCCCAGTACAGAATATGTTTCTTTACATTTTTCTGATGACTTGTTTGGAGGCAGGCTCAGGAGTAGAGACAGTTATCTCACAGATACCAATCTTACATGGGTGTTGCTTTAGTGGAGTTACTCCTGATTTACATCACTGTAAATGAGAGCAGAATCAGGCCTAATAAGCACCAGGTAACATGATAAAAGCACTCAGCTGCTGTAAAATGGCTTAGGTCCACTGAGGAACTTTACACCAACTAAGGATCTGGCCCTAAATCTGTACATATAGTAAAAATGTAAGATTGTTTTCCTGCCCTATTAAATACAGGTAACCTCCAGATCCCATGTTGGCCATTTGTTTGACAGGCATCACAGATTAGTGTGTACACTTAATCACTTTGTTTTCTCTCTTCTCAGTGTTGGTGCACTTGTGGGTCTGTCGATAGCAGCGGTGGTCCTGCTTGCTTTTATCATCACAGTGTGTGTTCTCTGTTACTTGTTTATCAGTACGAAGCCATGCAGCAAGCTGGATACAGGTTTAAGCTTGCAGACAACAGGTAAGATCAGCTTTGTGGTGTTGATATCATCTGCAGCAATAAAGGTTTTACTCCATCAAGAATTTTAAAATCCCACTAGGCATCCATCTGGGCACCTAAATATCCTTAAAAATCTGTCCTTAAGTGTATGTCTACACTGCAGTAAAACTCCCAGAGTTGGCCTATGTCCGCAGACTTGGGCTTGTGGGGCTCAGGCAGCAGGGTGCTGTAAAATCTCAAACCATTCCTGTTATAACTCCTTAATTAAAGACTCTGCAGGACATGCTGAGGGTTTTGTTTTTAACTATATCTCTAGATATTTAAAATCCCCATCACAAAAGAACATCTGTTATGCTGAATTCACCTTCACCAATTTACTGATGGAGTAAATCTTTCTCTCTTCAGGGTAAAGGCTCTTGCAGGGTTCCAGAGCCCGTGCTGTAGCCCAAGCCCGAATAGCTACATTGCAGTCTTATGGCTCTGCAGCCTGAGCTATGGGTGTTTTTTATTGCAATGTATACGTACCCTTTGTGACTTGGCCAAGGTCATACAGGAAACCTTTCTCTCAAGTAACCTGTCTTACCTTTATAGTTAGATAGAATCTTTGCAATAATTCCTCTGAGAGGGCTGCTTATCTCTGATGTAAGGTGTGGCTAGGCCACTGCCTCTGTTGGTAGCGTAGGTCAGCCCTCTGGCCGAAACCAAAATGTCTTCTCCTTTCTGGGGCCACAAACACCCAAAACAAATTCCAACCTAGAGCCTTACACTAAACACTCTCCTGCAGGAACTTTTAGTTTACAGGAGTAAAGGAAATTCAGTTCCAGTCCATCTTATTTTTTTTTTTTTAAAGACTACATTGTCCTTGTGTATATAAGTATTAACCCCTTCAAAATTCAGGACTGGGGGAAATCAGTGGAATCTGTGTGTGAGAGGGGTGGATGGATACTGTTGCAGCTGTGGAGGAAAAGGGGAGTTTAAGCTGTGAGAGGTTGGCAAGGGAGGAGAGGCTCCAGGCAGGGGAGGAATATGGTGGAGCATAGCTGCTGCACCATTTCATAGGAAGGTGCAGCATACTCTCCCCTCCATGGCTAGTTGGTGGGGAAAGGAATCGGCAGCTCTAGCCTGTCCCTTTTGAAGTGACTGGCATCCCTGTAGTTGAGAGCAGTGAGCAATCCCTGAGCTCCAGGACTGGAGTTGTGGCCGCTTCTGCTCAGCAGTAAAAGAATAGTTAAAGGCTCCTTTTACTCTCCCTGCATATCCCCCTGCACATGGCCCCACCAGTCTGACAGCATTCTGAACAGTTCAACTATATGTATTCACCATGTACTCTTGCTCATATTAGCTTGGACAATTCTCTAGGTCAGCTATCCCACTCCATTGCAAAGTGGTGATGATAAATTACATTTTATGATGGGCACTAACATTGTCCTTTAAATCTGAGCCTCTGTTTAAGCCTCCTGTGATGTATTCAAACTCAGACTACAGGGACCTCTGGGATCGAAAATGGAGACAATTACAGACTTATAAATTACTCATAAGGGCTTGAAAACTAATTATTGTATTAAAAATCATTCTTATTTGTTATTACAAAATTAGGAGATTGGATTAACTAAGCAAGGTTTGATAATTTTTTTTTACGAGGAAAAGCTTAACCTGAAAAATAGCACATTTACTTCTTTGTCTTCATTATTAAAGATCTCTAATGTGGATTGTTCAGAGAAGCCAATCATTTGTCTGTAGCTGGTAAAGAATTTTCTAAAACTTTTTTTTATTATTTCTGGAATGCCATTTTGTGAAAATGAGAGGGTAATTTTTGAGGAATTTTTTGGTTTTAAAAATTTTTGGAAATTATTTTTTTTAAATGAAAAATTGTTTTTTCACTGAAACAACTTTTCATTTAGAAACGTAAGCAATTGTCATAAAAAAAATTGAAAATGTCAAAATCAAATGTTTTGGTTGACCTGAACCCAAACATGTTTCTGATTGTCAGTTTGAAAAAAATGTCAAGGTTTGGAATTTTTATTTATTTGGTCCTGATTAAAGACAGGAACATTTTCCAAAATCTCAGAATTTTCCAAGAACAAGAAAGCCGTTTCCTGCCCAGCTTCACATGTCTCTCCTGTAGACTAAATGCTATTCTGAATGGGCCCAGGCTGCATGGAGGAGGAAGCTGCCTAGTTTGAATGCAGAGGGCCATAGGTGCTGGAACTAGGGGCACTGGGGATGCTGCCACACCCCTTGGCTTGAAGTGATTTCCATTCTATTCGGGGTTTACAGTTTGGTTCCATGGCTCTCTGCACCCCCATTATAAAAGTTGTTTCAACACCCTTGCAGAGGGCACAAGAGCCAGACATGGGGGAGGTGGGGACGCAGGGAATTGGTTGGGACAAGAAACTTGCAAGGGAGGGAGGGGATTGGGACTGGAGGCTTGCAAGGGAAGGAGAGGGGAAACTAGGACTGGGAGTTGGGGTCTGGGGGAGACTGGGAGGAGACTCTGAAGGAGAGACTAGGAAATGGGGAGGAAAACATAGTAGGGGGACTCCAATCTAGTAAGTTTGGGCGGGGGGGCGGGGGAGAGAAGAACTGAGATTGGACAAGGATCCAGAATGCGGGAGTCTGGGAACGGCTGGGCAAGCAGACTAGGACTGAGAACCAGTGGCTTAGGGAGAAGGTGATGATGGGGAGGGGAGGCATAGTTGACAAGGGGCCAGGTGCAGGAGGGAGAATAAGGACTGGCTAGGCAAAGATTCTGGAGGAGCACTGACAATGGATGAAGAGCCTGGGGAGGGAGTTTGGGAGAGGAAGCCAATGTGGCTGAGGTGAGAGCAATTGGCCACAGTGGTAGGGAACTGGACTGGCTAGGCAAAGAGTCTGAGGAAAAAGGAAATTGTGTGGAGTGGGGATTGAAAAAAGCTGGGTAAAGAGACTGGAACTGAAAATAAGGGAAGACGGGATGGAGGAGTCTGGAGAACTGAGATTATGACTTGCTGGGTAAAGAGACTGGGATGAGTAGCTGTGACAATGCGGTTCTGGCGGAACCCAACTGAGAGTGCCAACTCAGGACAAATTGCTCAAATAGGGCAGTTACAGCCCAAGGCTGGGGTTCTTTCCACCTCTAAGGCAAACCAAACCAGCCAGACTAAGAGGACTTCGGTCTCACCCCACTGGCTAACCGCAAGTCTCACAAGCAATCTCCTTAGACACTCCAGTTTCCCAGTATTACCACCAGTACCACTTGTTATGGGGACAAATGGTTATGAAAACCAATACCCCAGTAAAAGAAAAAGGTTCTCCTGATCCCAAAGGACCAAGCCCCAGACCCAGGTCAATATACAAATCAGATCTTTCCCACAAATCACGCTGTTGCCAATCCTTTAGAATCTAAAATCTAAAGGTTTATTCATAAAAGGAAAAGGATAGAGATGAGAGTTAGAATTGGTTAAATGGAATCAATTACATACAGTAATGGCAAAGTTCTTGGTTCAGGCTTGCAGCAGGGATGGAATAAACTGCAGGTTCAAATCAAGTCTCTGGGATACATCCCCCGCTGGGATGGGTCCTCAGTCCTTTGTTCAAAGCTTCAGCTTGTAGCAAAGTTCCTCCAGAGGTATGAAGCAGGATTGAAGACCAGATGGAGATGAGGCATCAGCCTTATATAGTCTTTTCCAGGTGTAAGAAAACCTCTTTGTTCTTACTGTGGAAGATTACAGCAAAATGGAGTCTGGAGTCACATGGGCCAGTCCCTGCATACTTTGCTGAGTTACAAGGCGTATCTGCCTTCTCTCAATGGGTCCATTGTATAGCTGATGGTCCTTAATGGGCCATCAAGCAGGCTAGGCAGAGCTAACACCAGTTTGTCTGGGATGTCACCCAGAAGCATAGCATAAGTTTGAAATACAGACAGTATAGAGCCAATATTCATAACTTCAACTACAAAAGTGATAAACACATATAGACAGCATAATCCTAACCAGTAAACCATAACCTTGTCCTAGACACCCCATTTGACCCCCTTTATACAAGATTTGGGTGCCACTACAGGACCTTGGTTGCAACAATGATCTATATGGTCCCAGAGTATATCAATAACGTCACAGTAGCGTGAGGGGTGGAGACTGGGACTGGGTAGGCAAGGAGAATGGGACTGGGATGAAGAGACGGGACATGACAGAAAGGGTCACAGCTGGTGGGAACATTCATAAGAATCTGTGCCCACCAGAGCACATTTCCCTCCTGAGCAGGGACTGGAACCCAAGATTCTTGAGTCTCACCATTTTTCTGTTGTCAGCAAATAACTGTGAAACTTGCTGGCAAAGTGCTTTAACGTTGCTAGTGAAGACGTGCCCTAAGCATGTATCTTGTGAGATATTTCCAGTAGGGATATGGAAGGCTTAATTACATTGTACAAGACACTGGTAAGACCTCATTTGGAATACTGTGCACTATTCTGGTCACTCATGTCAAAGAAAGTTTTATTCAAACTGGAGCAGGTGCAGAGAAGGGCAATGAGGATCCTCAGAGAAAGGAGGACCTATCTTACAGGAGAAGATTAAGAGTTTGGCTTGTTTAGCATAGCAAAATGAAGACTGAAAAGAAATGATTGCTCTCTATAAATACACCAGGGAAGGAGAAGAGCTATTTAAGATGGACAATGTTGGCACAAGAACAAATGAGTATAAATTGGCCATGCCTAAATTTAGGCTGGAAATTAGAAGGGGGTTTCTAACCATCAGAGGAGTGAGACTCTGGAACTGCCTCCCAATAGGAGTAGTGGGAGCAAGAAACCTAACTGGTTTCAGGATGAAGTTTGAGAAATTAATGAATGGAATTATATGACAGGGATGCCTGAGGTAGCAGGGGACTGGACTTGACACAGGATGCCTCTTCCAGGTCTATGTTACCATCCTGTTTATCTTTTTTTCTAACATGTCTCTCAGTTATCCCATTATAGGGTCTGTGTACATTGCAATGTTAGCCCAGTATTAGTAAAACTTGAGTTAGCAGACCCTGTGTTTGTTAACCTAGGGTTTGAGCAGCTATACTTATTTGTAACCTTAGGTTAGGAATTGTTGAACCCTGGGTCCCAAACTGAGGCTCCGGAGTCTACACTGCATTGTGCAGGCCCAAAGTCCAACCACCCATATCCCAGACTTCCTTGCATCCTCCCAAAATGTGGCCTCTCTAGCCCTTTGTTCATGGTGCAGTGTGGGAAAAGTTGACAGTCCACCAAACTTGACTGTCTAGAGGACAAAGAAAGTCACCCCATGCCATTCTTTTGGCAGACTCACAAAGAATGAATCCAGTGCAAAGCAATATGGCTTGAACCCTGGGTCCCATCTTGACTCAAAGGATTGGACCCTCCACCTCTGTGGGGTGCTGGAACCCTGGATCCAAGCCTGGGTTGGGGTGATTTGTGTGTAGATAGAAGGGGGGTTAGGCTTGAGCCTGAGTTTGAACAGTGGGTTTACACTGCACTATAGACCTACCCGTAGTAGAGACCAAAAAAAGACCTCCACTATCAGGTCATCTAATTCAGTGGCTCTCAATCTTTCCAGATTTCTGTACCCCTTTCAGGAGTCTGATTTTTGTCTTACATACCCCCAAGCTTTATCTCACTTAAACTACTTGCTTATAACATTTGCATTTTTATGTCTGAAGTGTCATAGCACACCATTACTGAAAAATTGCTTACTTTCTCATTTTTACCATACAATTATAAACTAAATCAATTGGAATATAAATATTGTACTTGCATTTCAGTGTATAGTATATAGCGCAGTATAAACAAGTCATTGTCTGTATGAAATTTTAGTTTCTAGTGACTTCACTAGCGCTTTTTATATAGTCTGTTATAAAACTAGGCTAATATCTAGATGAGTTGACGTACCCCCAGAAGACTTCTGTGTACCCCCAGGGGTACACATACCTCTGGTTGAGAACCACAGATCTAATCCATGCCATCCTCTCAGCTAGTGAAAGATGGTTCCCAGTAGTGTGTTTTGTAATGCTTTGGGCAAGCTATACATATTTATTTATTTAACCAAGAGAAGCATATTGCTGTTTGTTTTACTGAAATGTTTTTGTTTTTCAGGCAGAGAGACTAGAGGGAGTTCCTTGTGAAATATATATAGATGCACTGGACTGGATTCCCATAGTGCTGCAATACGGTAGGTACAGTGAGAATGTTGTTCACCTTTCCCCACCCACCATGCCCTCAGTTCTCTAAGCAATGTGGTGGGCACAGTCATTTTTCAAAATGCTATAAATTCCTAAGTGGATTTTTAGGATGTTGAAAAATGATAATGGCAGAGAGTGGGTAACTTATACACTAATGACCCCTTATCATTGGGTCTGCTTGATTCACCCAGAAATGCTCCTTCATAGTAATATGCTGAGAGAGAGAGCGTTCCCCTCATACTGTAGTTACATTAGTGGCCAGGAGGCACCACGGCTCACTTATGAGGCAGCCAGTGTGACCTCGTTTGAGAGAGGATTCTTTGATGAACAGGTAAAAGAGCATTTGTGTAAGAAAAATAGGGACTTAAATATCAGATGAGTAGTTCAGCATTGTTCTGTTTTCTGAGTATACAGTCTGTACTGTTGCTATGCCAAATCTCAAAGAGAAATGGAAGGGAATCTTGCAAAAACCCAAGTTTCTCATTCTGACTTCACTGCGTGCTGGAATTGTTGTAAAAGGTCAAGTTGTCTGCCTCCCAGACCAAGCTAGGAAGCATTCAAAATATAATGAATGTGCTTCAGCCTTGAAGGAATGTATAAATAATTTGCAGTATATTAGGTGAAATGAATCACAATTCTTCTTTTTGCTTGGAGTGAAAGCTTCATGGCTAAGCATCTATAGAGTGCATGCAAGGCCATGGACCAACAGTGTCCCTCAAAGGGGAGAGGAAACCTTTATGGCTCAGTAACTGTCCTTGAAACAACAAGGCTATGCAATAAACACACATGCAAGCAGTGAGAAATCCATGCCTTATGTTACTTTTACATCCCATTTAGCAAACTGAACCAAATGGTATCTCTGTGCATTTCCCTTCAGCAGCAGCATGAAGGAGGTTGGCTTGGGTTGTTTTGCAATTTTTTTGTTGTTGAAATATTTATGACAAAATTCATTTTGAAATACAGCATTGTACAAAGGCAAAAGACTATTTCTTCCTATTGTTGCAAAATAGATGATTTATGGGAGAATAATGCCATGGTAAGATTAAAAAGGTTCCTGAAACTAGAAAGTATCAGGGGGTAGCCGTGTTAGTCTGTATCTACAAAAACAACAAGGAGTCTGGTGGCACCTTAAAGGCTAACAGATTTATTTGGGCATAAGCTTTTGTGAGTAAAAACCTCACTTCTTCGGATGCATAGAGTGAAAGTTACAGATGCAGGAGCTACACTCCCTGCTCTCCATGTGTCAGTA